>NW_006239857.1:0-124 GCF_000226075.1 Solanum tuberosum
TTTGCCGATTTTCGTGTGCTATAGTCCAGGGACTTTTCGCTGATTTGGATTTTCGACATAATTTTGTAAATATTTTTTGTGGACGTCCGTTAAGACCTTAGCTATGGATCCACTTAGCCTTCAC
>NW_006239857.1:221-1455 GCF_000226075.1 Solanum tuberosum
TAGTCTATGGATTTTTTGGTGATATGGAATTCCGACATAATTTATGCCAAAATATTTCGTGGAGTTCCGTTATTACCTTAGCTATAGAACGGCCAAAACTTCTCATTTTGAAGGTCAAATGTGCCCCAGAGCAGGTAGACCCCCCATTTTGCCGATTTTCGTGTGCTATAGTCCATGGAGTTTTTGGTGATCTAAAATTTATAATTTTTTCCAATATTTTTCGTGGATGTCCGTTAAGACCTTTGCTATGGATCCAGTTAGCCCTCACGGCCAAAACGTCCCATTTTGAAGGTCAAATGTGCCCCAGAGCAGGAAACCCCCCAATTTTGCCGATTTTCGTGTGCTATAGTCCATGGACTTTTTGGTGATCTGGAATTCTGGTATAATTTTTTCCAATATTTTTCGTGGATGTCCGTTAAGACCTTTGCTATGGAGCCAGTTAGCCTTCACGGCCAAATCGTCCCATTTTAAAGGTCAAATGTGCCCCAGAGCAGGAAACCCCCCAATTTTGCCGATTTTCGTGTGCTATAGTCCATGGACTTTTTGGTGATCTGGATTTTCCGACATAATTTTTTCCTAAATTTTTCGTGGACGACCGTTAAGACTTTAGCAAGGGAGTCAGTTATCCCTCACGACCAAACTGTCCTATTATAAAGGTGGAATGTGCCCCAGAGCAGGTAAACCCCCCATTTTGCCGATTTTCGTGTGCTATAGTCCATGGACTTTTTGGTGATCTGGATTTCCGACATAATTTTTTCCTAAATTTTTCGTGGACGACCGTTAAGACTTTAGCAAGGGAGTCAGTTATCCCTCACGACCAAACTGTCCTATTATAAAGGTGGAATGTGCCCCAGAGCAGGTAAACCCCCCATTTTGCCGATTTTCGTGTGCTCTAGTCCATGGACTTTTTGGTGATCTGGATTTTCCGACATAATTTTTTCCTAAATTTTTCGTGGACGACCGTTAAGACTTTAGCAAGGGAGTCAGTTATCCCTCACGACCAAACTGTCCTATTATAAAGGTGGAATGTGCCCCAGAGCAGGTAAACCCCCCATTTTGCCGATTTTCGTGTGCTATAGTGCATAGACTTTTTAATGATCAGGAATTTCGTCATAATTTTTGTCAAAATTTTTCGTAGACGTCTGTTAAGACCTTTGCTATGAAGCAAGTTAGCCTTCACGGCCAAAACAATCACATTTTAAAGGTCAAATGTGCCCAAGAGCAGGAAACACCC
>NW_006239857.1:1722-2248 GCF_000226075.1 Solanum tuberosum
GATCAGGTAAACCCCTCATTTTGCCGATTATCATGTGATATAGTCCATGGACTTTTTGTTGATCTGGAATTCCGACATAATTTTTGTCAGAATTTTTCGTGGACGTCCGTTTGGACCTTAGCTATGGATCTAGTTAGCCCACGCGGCTAAAACGTCCCATTTTGAAGGTCAAATATGACCAAGAGCGTGAAAACCCCAAATTTTGCCGATTTTGGTGATCTGGATTTCGACATAATTTTTGTCAAAAATTTTTGTGGACGTCCGTTAAGACCTTAGCTATGGACCCAGTTAGCCCACGCGGCCAAAACGTCCCATTTTGAAGGTCAAATATGACCAAGAGCGTGAAAACCCCAAATTTTGCCGATTTTCGTGTGCTATATTCCATGGACTTTTTGGTGATCTGGAATTCCGACATAATTTTTGCCAAAATATTTCGTGGAGTTCTGTTAAGGCCTTAGCTATAGAACCAGTTATCCCTCATGGCCAAACCGTCTCATTTTGAAGGTCAAATGTGCCCCAAAGCAGG
>NW_006239857.1:2495-2815 GCF_000226075.1 Solanum tuberosum
CGATTTTCGTGTGCTATTGTTCATGGACTTTTTGGTGATCTGGATTCCAACATAATTTTTGTCAAAAATTTTTGTGGACGTCCGTTAAAACTTTTGCTATGGATCCAGTTAGCCCACGCGGCCAAAATGTCCCATTTTGAAGGTATAATTTGACCAAGAGCAGCAAAACACCCAAATATGCCGATTTTCGTGTGCTCTAGTCCATAGAGTTTTTGGTGATCTGGATTTCCGATATAATTTATGCCAAAATTTTACGTGGACGATCATTAAGAACTTAACTAGGGAGCCAGTTATCCCTCACGGCCAAAACATCACATTTT
>NW_006239857.1:3067-3635 GCF_000226075.1 Solanum tuberosum
CGATTTTCGTGTGCTATTGTTCATGGACTTTTTGGTGATCTGGATTTATCTGACATATTTTTTGCCAAAATTTTTCGTGGACGACCATGAGTCCTTGACTATGGAGCCAGTTAGCCTTCACGGCCAAAACGTCCCATTTTTAAGGTCAAATGTGCCCTAGAGCAGGAAACCCCCTAATTTTGCCGATTTTCGTGTGCTATAGTCCATTGACTTTTTGGTGATCTTGAATTCCGACATAATTTTTGTGTAAATATTTAGTAGACGTCCGATAAGACCTTAGCTATGGATCCAGTTAGCCCACGAGGCCAAAACGTCCCACTTTTGAAGGTCAAATGTGACCCAGAGCAGGAAAACCCCCAAATTTGCCGATTATCGTGTGCTATAGTCCATGGACTTTTTTATTTTGAAGATCAAATGTGACTCAGAGAAAGTAAACCCCCATTTTTGCCGATTTTTTTGTGCTCTAGTCCATGGTCTTTTTAATGATCTGGATTTCTGACATAATTTTTGCCAAAATTTTTCGTGGACAATCGTTAAGACCTTAGCTAAGGAGCCAGTTATCCCTCAC
>NW_006239857.1:3919-4113 GCF_000226075.1 Solanum tuberosum
GGAGCAGGTAACTCCCCCATTTTGCCGATTTTCGTGTGCTATAGTCCGTTGACTTTTTGGTGAACTGGAATTCCGACAAAAAATTTGCTAAATTTTTTTGTGGACGTCCGTTAAGACTTTAACTATGGAGCCAGTTATCCCTCACGTGCAAAACATCCTATATTAAATGTCAAATATGCCTCAGAGCAGGAAAA
>NW_006239857.1:4254-6016 GCF_000226075.1 Solanum tuberosum
CGTTAAGATCTTAGCTATGGAGCCAGTTAGCTCTTACGGCCGTAATGTCCTATTTTAAAGGTCAAATGTGCCCAGAGTAGGAAATCCCCCAATTTTGCTGATTTTCGTGTGCTATAGTCAATTGACTTTTTGGTGATCTGTAATTCTGACAAAAAATTTGCAAAATTTTTTGTGGACCTCCGTTAATACCTTAGGTATGGAGCCAGTTAGCCCTCACGACCAAAATGTACCATTATAAAGCTCAAATTAGCCCCAGTGCTGGAAACCCCCAATTTTGCCGATTTTTCGTGTGCTATAGTTTTTGGACTTTCGGTGAACTGGAATTCCGACATCATTTTTGACAAAAATTTTCGTGGACGTCCGTTTAGAGCTTAGCTATGGAGCCAGTTAGCCCTTACGGCCAAAACTTCCTATTTTAAAGGTCAAATGTGCCCAGAGAAAAAAAACCCCAATTTTATCGATTTTCGTGTGCTATAATCCATTGACTTTTTGGTGGTCTGGAATTCCGACATAATTTTTGCAAAATTATTCTTGGACGTCTATTAAGACCCTATCTATGGATCCAGTTAGCCCTCACTGCCAAAACGTCCATTTTAAAGGTCAAATATGCCCAAGAGCAGGAAAACCCCCAGTTTTTGCCAATTTTTGTGTGCTATAGACCATTGGCTTTTTGGTGATCTGGAATTCCGATATAATTTTCGCCAATATTTTTCGTAGACGAGCGTTAAGACCTTAGCTATGGATCCAGTTAGCTTCACGGCAAAAACATCCCATTTTGAAGGTCAAATGTGTCCCAGATCAGGTAAACCCCACATTTTGCCGATTTTTGTGTGCTATAGTCCATGGACTTTTTGTTGATCTGGAATTCCGACATAATTTTTGCAAAATTATTCTTGGACGTCTATTAAGACCCTATCTATGGATCCAGTTAGCCCTCACTGCCAAAACGTCCATTTTAAAGGTCAAATATGCCCAAGAACAGGAAAACACCCAATTTTTGCCGATTTTTGTGTGCTATAGTCCTTTGACTTTTTTGTGATCTGGAATTTCGACATAATTTTTGCAAAATTTTTTCGTGGAAATCCGTTAAGACCTTATACTATGGAGCAAGTTAGCCCACACGGCTAAAACGTCCCATTTTAAAGGTCAAATATGCCCAAGAACAGGAAAACACCCAATTTTTGCCGATTTTTGTGTGCTATAGTCAATGGGATTTTTGGTGATCTGGAATTCCGATATAATTTTCGCCAAAATTTTCGGTGGACGAGCGTTAAGACCTTAGCTATGGATCCAGTTAACTTCACGGCCAAAACATCCCATTTTGAAGGTCAAATGTGTCCCAGATCAGGTAAACCCCACATTTTGCCGATTTTTGTGTGCTATAGTCCTTTGACTTTTTTGTGATCTGGAATTTCGACATAATTTTTGCAAAATTTTTTCGTGGAAATCCGTTAAGACCTTATCTATGGAGCAAGTTAGCCCACACGGCTAAAACGTCCCATTTTAAAGGTCAAATGTGCCCCAGAGAAGGATAACCCTTAATTTTCCCGATTTTCGTGTGCTATAGTACATGGAATTTTTGTTGATCTAGAATTCCGACATAATTTTCGACATAATTTTTCGTGGACGATCGTTAAGACCTTAGCTATGGAGCCAGTTATCTTCACGGCCAAAATATCCCATTTTGAAAATCAAATGTGCCCCGGATCATGTAAACCCACATTTTGCCGATTTTCGTGTGCTATAATACATGGACTTATTG
>NW_006239857.1:6109-7366 GCF_000226075.1 Solanum tuberosum
CGGCCAAAACGTCTCATTTTAAAGGTCAAATGTTTTCCAGAGCAGGAAAAACCCCAATTTTAAAGTAAAATATGCCCCAGAGCAGGTAAACCCCCCATTTTGCCGATTTTCGTGTGCTATAGTACATGGACTTTTTGGTGATCTCGAATGCCGATATAATTTTTGCCAAATTTTTTTAGGGACGTCCGTTAAGACCTTAGCCAGGGAGCTAGTGATCTCTCACGGCCAAAACATCCCATTTTTAAGGTCAAATCTGCCCCGGATTAGGTAAACCCCATATTTTGCCAATTATCGTGTGCTAAAGTCCATGGACTTTTTGGTGATCTAGAATTTCGACAAAATTTTTCCAAAATTTCTTTTGGACGTCCGTTAAGACCTTATCTATGGAGCCAGTTAGCCCTCACGGCCAAAACGTCTCATTTTAAAGGTCAAATGTTTCCCAGAGTAGGAAAAACCCTAATTTTTAGGTAAAATATGCCCAGAGCAGGTAAACCCCCCATTTTGCCGATTTTCGTGTGTTATAGCCCATGGACTTTTTGGTGATCTAGAATTTCGACAAAATTTTTCCAAAATTTCTTTTGGACGTCCGTTAAGACCTTATCTATGGAGCCAGTTAGCCCTCACGGCCAAAACGTCTCATTTTAAAGGTCAAATGTTTCCCAGAGTAGGAAAAACCCTAATTTTTAGGTAAAATATGCCCAGAGCAGGTAAACCCCCCATTTTGCCGATTTTCGTGTGTTATAGCCCATGGACTTTTTGGTGATCTAGAATTTCGACAAAATTTTTCCAAAATTTCTTTTGGACGTCCGTTAAGACCTTATCTATGGAGCCAGTTAGCCCTCACGGCCAAAACGTCTCATTTTAAAGGTCAAATGTTTCCCAGAGTAGGAAAAACCCTAATTTTTAGGTAAAATATGCCCAGAGCAGGTAAACCCCCCATTTTGCCGATTTTCGTGTGCTATAGTACATAGAATTTTTGGTGATCTCGAATGCTGATATAATTTTTGCCAAAATTTTTCAGGGACGTCCGTTAAGAACTTTGCTAAGGAGACAGTTAGCCTTCACGGCCAAAACGTCCCATTTTAAAGGTCAAATATGGCCCAGAGCAGGAAAAACCTCCAATTTTGCCAATGTTCGTGTGCTATAGTCCATGGACATTTTGATGAACTAATATTCCGACATTAGTTTTGCCAAAATCTTTCTTGGACGACCGTTAAGACCTTAGCTATGGAGCCAGTTAACCCTCACGGCCAAAAC
>NW_006239857.1:7834-7932 GCF_000226075.1 Solanum tuberosum
TTCCGACATAATTTTTGCCAAAAATTTCGTGGACGTCCGCTAAGTCCTTCGCTATAGATCCACTTAGCCCTCACGGCCAAACCATCCCATTTTCAAGG
>NW_006239857.1:8112-9604 GCF_000226075.1 Solanum tuberosum
ACCTTAGCTATGGAATCAGTTAGCCCTCACGGCCAAAACATCCCATTTTGAAGGTCAAATCTGCCCCGGATTAGGTAAACCCCCCATTTTGCCGATTTTCGTGAGATATAGTTAATGAATTTTTGGTGATATGGATTTTGACATAATTTTTGCCAAAATTTTTCGTGAACGACCGATAATACCTTAGCTAGAGAGCCATTTATCCCTCACGGCCAAAACATCGCTATTTTAAGGTCAAAATCTGCCCCAGATTAGGTAAACCCCCCATTTTGCCTATCATCGTGTGCTATAGTCATTGGACTTTTTGGTGATCTAGAATTTCGACCTCATTTTTGCTAAAAGTTTTCATGGACGTCCGTTAAGAACTTAACTATGGAGCCAGTTAGCCCTCACGACCAAAATGTCCCATTATATAGGTCAAATGTGCCCCAGAGCAGGTAAACCCCCAATTTTGCCGATTTTTTTGTGCTCTAGTCCATGGTCATTTTGGTGATCTAGATTTCCGAAATAATTTTTGCCAAAATTATTCGTGGACGATCGTTGAGACCTTAGCAGGAGAGCCAGTTAGCCCTTACGGCCAAAACGTCACATTATAAAGGTCAAATGTGGCCAGAGCAGGAAAACCTCCAATTTTTCCAATTTTCGTGTGCTATAGTTTATGGAATTTTGGTGAACTGGAATTCCGACATCATTTTTGCCAAAAATTTTCGTGGACGTCCGTTAAGAACTTAGCTAGGGAGCCAGTTAGCCCTTATGACCAAAACGTCCTATTTTATAGGTCAAACGTGCCCTAGAGCAGGAAAACCCTTAATTTTGCCTATTTTCGTTTGCTATAGTCTATGGACTTTCTGGTGATCTTGAATTCCGACATAATTTATGCCAAAATTATTCTTGGACGTCTGCTAAAACCTTATCTATTGAGCTAGTTAGCCCTCACGGCCAAAACGTCCCATTTCAAATGTCAAATGTGCCCCAGAGTAGGAAATCCCCTAATTTTTCTGATTTTCGTGTGTTATAGTCCGTTGACTTTTTGGTGATCTGGAATTCCGACATAATTTATGCCAAAATTATTCTTGGGCGTCTGTTAAGACCTTATCTATTGAGCTAGTTAGCCCTCACGGCCAAAACGTCCCATTTTAAAGGTCAAATATGCCCTAGAGCAGGAAAACCCCCAATTTTTGCCAATTTTCGTGTGCTATAGTCCATGGGCTTTTTGACGATCTGAAATTTCGACATAATTTATGCCAAAATTATTCTTGGACGTCTGCTAAGCCCTTATCTATGGAACCAGTTAGTCCTCACGGCCAAAACGTCCCATTTTAAAGGTCAAATGTGCCCCAGAGTAGGAAATCCCCCAATTTTGCTGATTTTCGTGTCCTATAGTTAATTGACTTTTTGGTGATCTATAATTCTGACAAAAAATTTTCAAAATTTTTTGTTGACGTCCGTTAATACCTTAGCTATGGAGCCAGTTAGCCCTGAAGGCCAAAAC
>NW_006239857.1:9671-10053 GCF_000226075.1 Solanum tuberosum
TTTTGGACATTCGGTGAACTGGAATTCCGACATCATTTTTGACAAAAATTTTCGTGGACGTCCGTTAAGAGCTTAACTATGGAGCCAGTTAGCCATTACGGCCAAAACATCCTATTTTAAAGGTCAAATGTGCCCAGAGCAAAAAAAACCCCAATTTTATCGATTTTCGTGTGCTTATAATCCATTGACTTTTTGGTGGTCTGGAATTCCGACATAATTTTTGCCAAAATTATTCTTGGACGTCTATTAAGACCCTATCTATGGAGCCAGTTAGCCCTCACGGCCAAAACGTCCATTTTAAAGGTTAAATATGCCCAAGAGCAGGAAAACCCCCAGTTTTTGCCAATTTTTGTGTGCTATAGTCCATTGGCTTTTTGGTGAT
>NW_006239857.1:10180-12348 GCF_000226075.1 Solanum tuberosum
GTCAAATCTTCCCCGGATCAGGTAAACCCCCCATTTTGCCGAATTTTGTGTGCTATATTCAATGGACTTTTTTGTGATCTGCAATTTCGACATAATTTATGCAAAAAAAATTCGTGGAATTCCGTTAAGACCTTATCTATGAAGCCAGTTCGCCCTCACGGCCAAAACGTCCCATTTTAAATGTCAAATGTGCCCCAGAGTAGGAAATCCCCTAATTTTTCTGATTTTCGTGTGTTATAGTCCGTTGACTTTTTGGTGATCTGGAATTCCGCATATAATTTTTGCCAAAATTATTCTTGGACGTCTATTAAGACCCTATCTATGGAGCCAGTTAGCCCTTACGGCCAAAACGTCCCATTTTAAAGGTCAAATATGCCCAAGAGCAAGAAAAAACCAATTTTTGCCGATTTTTGTGTGCTATAGTCAATGGGATTTTTGGTGATTTGGAATTCCGATATAATTTTCGCCAAAATTTTTCGTGGACGAGCGTTAAGACCTTGGCTATGGATCCAGTTAACTTCACGGCCAAATCATCCCATTTTGAAGGTCAAATGTGCCCCGGATTAGGCAAACCCCACATTTTGCCGATGTTTGTGTGCTATAGTCCATTGACTTTTTTGTGATCTGGAAATTCGACATAATTTTTGCAAATTTTTTTCGTGGAAGTCCGTTAAGACCTTATCTATGGAGCCAGTTATCTTCACGGCCAAAATATCCCATTTTGAAGGTCAAATGTGCCCCAAAGAAGGATAACCCTCAATTTTCCCGATTTTCGTGTGCTATAATACATGGACTTTTTGTTGATCAGGAATTCCGACATAATTTTCGACAAAATTTTTCGTGGACGACCGTTAAGAACTTATCTATGGAGCCAGTTATCTTCACGGCCAAAATATCCCATTTTGAAGGTCAAATGTGCCCCGGATCAGGTAAACCCCCATTTTGCCGATTTTCGTGTGCTATAATACATGGACTTTTTGTTGATCAGGAATTCCGACATAATTTTCGACAAAATTTTTCGTGGACGACCGTTAAGAACTTATCTATGGAGCCAGTTAGCCCTCACGGCCAAAACGTCCAATTTTAAAGGTCAAATGCTTCCCAGAGCAGGAAAAACCCCAATTTTGCCAATTTTCGTGTGCTATAGTCCATGGACTTTTTGGTGGTCTGGATTTCCGAAATGATTTTTGCCAAAAATTTTCGTGGACGTCAGTTAAGACCTTAGCTACGGATCCACTTAGCCCTCACGGCCACACAATACCATTTTCAAGGTCAAATTTGCCCCGAATCAGGTAAATCTCTCATTTTGCCGATTATCATGTGTTATAGTCCATTGACTTTTTGGTTATCTGGAATTCCGACATATTTTTGCCAAAATATTTCGTGGACGTCCGTTAAGACCTTAGTTATGGATCCACTTAACCCTCACGGCCAAAACGTCCCATTTTTAGGTAAAATATGCACAAGAGCAGGTAAACCCCCCATTTTGCCGATTTTTGTGTGCTATAGTACATGGACCTTTTGGTGATCTCGAATTCTGACATAATTTTTGCCAAAGTTTTTCGGAGACGTCCGTTAAGACCTTTGCTATGGAGCCAGTTAGCCTTCTAGGCCAAAACGTCTCATTTTAAAGGTCAACTGTGCCCCTTGCAACAAACCCCCCAATTTTGCCGATTTTCGTGTGCTATATTCCATGGAATTTTAGGTGATCTGGATTTCCGACACAATTTTTGTCACAAATTTTCGTGGATGTCCGTTATGACCTTAGCTATGGATCCAGTTAGCCCACACGGCCAAATCGTCACATTTTGAAGGTCAAATAGGACCCAGAGCAGGAAAACCCCCAATTTTGTCGATTTTCGTGTGCTCTAGTCCATTGGGCTTTTTGGGAATCTGAATTTCCGACATAATTTTTACGAAATTTTTTCTTAGATGACCGTTAAGACCTTAGCTATGGAGCCAGTTAGCCTTCTAGGCCAAAACGTCTCATTTTAAAGGTCAACTGTGCCCCTTGCAACAAACCCCCCAATTTTGCCGATTTTCGTGTGCTATATTCCATGGAATTTTAGGTGATCTGGATTTCCGACATAATTTTTGTCACAAATTTTCGTGGATGTCCGTTATGACCTTAGCTATGGATCCAGTTAGCCCACGCGTCCAAAACGTCG
>NW_006239857.1:12366-16462 GCF_000226075.1 Solanum tuberosum
CCATTATATAGGTCAAATGTGCCCCAGAGTAGGAAACCCCCCAATTTTGCCGATTTTCGTGTGCTCTAGTCCATGGGCTTTTTGGGAATCTGAATTTCCGACATAATTTTTACGAAATTTTTTCTTAGATGACCGTTAAGACCTTAGCTAGGGAGCCAGTTATCTTTTTTTTCGTGGACGTCCGTTAAGACCTTTTCTATTGAGCCAGTTAGCCCTCACGGCCAAATCGTCCCATTTTAAAGGTCAAATGTCCCCCAGGGCAGGAAAACCCCCAATTTTGCCAATTTTCGTGTGCTATAGTCCATGTACTTTTTGGTGATATAGAATTCCGACTTCATTTTTGCAAAAAGTTTTCGTGGACGTCCGTTATGAACTTAGCTATGGAGCCAGTTTGCCCTCACGACCAAAGTGTCCCATTATAAAGGTCAAATGTGCCCTAGTGAAGGAAACCCCCCAATTTTGCCTATTTTCGTGTGTTAGTCCATGGACTTTTTGGTGATCTGGAATTCTGACATAATTTTTCCCAAAATTTTTCGTGGACGTCCGTTAAGACCTTTGCTATGGAGCCAGTTAGCCTTCACGGCCAAAACGTCCTATTTTAAAGGTCAAATGTGCCCTAGTGAAGGAAACCCCCCAATTTTGCCTATTTTCGTGTGTTAGTCCATGGACTTTTTGGTGATCTGGAATTCTGACATAATTTTTCCCAAAATTTTTCGTGGACGTCCGTTAAGACCTTTGCTATGGAGCCAGTTAGCCTTCACGGCAAAAACGTCCCATTTTAAAGGTCAAATGTGCCCCAGAGTAGGAAACTCCCTAATTTTGCCGATTTTCGTTTGCTCTAATCCGTTGACTTCTCAGTGATCTGGATTTCCGACATAATTTTTGCCAATAATTTTCGTGGACGTCCGTTAAGACCTTAGCTATAGAACTAGTTAGCCATCACGGCCAAAATGTCCCATTTTGAAGGGGAAATGTGCCCCAGATCAGGTAAACCCCTCATTTTGCCGATTATCATGTGCTATAGTCCATGTCTTTTTTGTGATCTGGAATTACGACATAATTTTTGCAAAAAATATTTCGTGGACGTCCGTTAAGACCTTAGCTATAGAACTAGTTAGCCATCACGGCCAAAATGTCTCATTTTGAAGGTGAAATGTGCCCCAGATCAGGTAAACCCCCCATTTTGCCGATTTTCGTGAGATATAGTTCATGGACTTTTTGGTGATCTGAATTCTGACATAATTTTTGCCAAAATTTTTCGTGGACGACCGATGATACCTTAGCTAGGGAGCCATTTATCCCTCACGGCCAAAATATCGCATTTTTAAGGTCAAATCTGCCCCGGATCAGGTAAACCCCTCATTTCGCCGATTATCATGTAATATAGTCCATTGACTTTTTGGTGATTTGAAATTCCGACATAATTTATGCCAAATTATTTCGTGGACGTTCGTTAAGACCTTAGCTATAGGGCCAGTTAGCCCTCACGGCCAAAACGTCCCATTTTGAAGGTCAAATGTGCCCCGGATCAGGTAAACCCCTCATTTTGCCGATTATCATGGGACGTCCGTTAAGACCTTAGCTATAGGGCCAGTTAGCCCTCACGGCCAAAACGTCCCATTTTGAAGGTCAAATGTGCCCCGGATCAGGTAAACCCCTCATTTTGCCGATTATCATGGGACGTCCGTTAAGACCTTAGCTATAGGGCCAGTTAGCCCTCACGGCCAAAACGTCCCATTTTGAAGGTCAAATGTGCCCCGGATCAGGTAAACCCCTCATTTTGCCGATTATCATGTAATATAGTCCATTGACTTTTTGGTGATTTGAAATTCCGACATAATTTATGCCAAATTATTTCGTGGACGTTCGTTAAGACCTTAGCTATAGAGCCAGTTAGGCCTCACGGCCAAAACGTCCTATTTTGAAGGTCAAATGTGCCCCAGAGTAGGTAAACCCCGTATTTTGTCGATTTTTGTGTGCTATAGTCAATGGACTTTTTGGTGATCTAGAATTCCGACATAATTTTTGTCAAAATTTTTCGTGCACGTCCGTTATGACCTTAGCTATGGATCCAGTTATCCCACAGGGCCAAAACGTCCCATTTTGAAGGTCAAATGTGACCCAGAGCAGGAAAACCCCCAATTTTGTCGATTTTCGTGTGCTCTAGTCCATGGACTTTTTGGTGATCTGGATATCCGACATAATATTTTCCAAAATTTCTCGTGGACGACCGTTAAGACCTTAGCTAGGGAGCCATTTATACCTCACAGCCAAAACATCCAATAATTAAGGTCAAATCTGCATTGGATTAGGTAAACCCCCTATTTTGCCGATATCGTGTGCTATAGTCCATGGACTTTTTGGTGATCTAGAATCCGACCTCATTTTTGCATAAAGTTTACGTGGACGTCCGTTAAGACCTTAGCTATGGAGCTAGTTAGCCCTCACGACCAAAACGTCCCATTATAAAGGTCAAATGTGCCCCAGAGCAGGTAAACCCCTCATTTTACCGAATTTCGTGTGATATAGTCCTTGGACTTTCTGTTGATCTGAAATTCCGACATAATTTTTGCCAAAATATTTCGTGGACGTCCGTTAAGACCTTATCTATGGAGCCAGTTAGCCCTCACGGCCAAAACGTCCCATTTTGAAGGTCAAATGTGCCGCAGATCAGGTAAACCCCCCATTTGGCCGATTTTCGTGAGCTATAGTTCATAGACTTTTTGGTGATCTGGATTCTGACATAATTTTTGCCAAAAATTTTCGTGGACGTCAATTAAGACCTTTGCTATGGAGCCTGCAAGCCTTCACGGCCAACACGTCCCATTTTAAAGCTCGAATGTTCCCCAGAGCAGGAAACCCCCCAATTTTGCCGATTTTCGTGTGCTATAGTCCATGGACTTTTTGGTGATCTAGTATTCCGACAAAATTTTTGTCAAAATTTTTTGTGGACATTCGTTAAGACCTTAGCTATGAATCCAGTTATCCCACGCGGCCAAAACGTCCTATTTTGAAGGTCAAATGTGNNNAGGTCAAATATGCCCCAGAGCAGGAAACCCCCCAATTTTGCCGATTTTCGTGTGCTCTAGTCTATGGACTTTTTGGTGATCTTAATTTTTGACATAATTTTTGACAAAAATTTTCGTGGACGACCGCTAAACCATAGCTAGGGAGCCATTTATCCCTCACGGCCAAAACATCCCATTTTTAAGGTCAAATATGCCTTGGATTAGGTAAACCCCCCACTTTTGCCGATTATCGTGTGCTATAGTCCATGGACTTTTTGGTGATCTGGAATTCTGATATAATTTTTGCCAAAATTTTTCGTGGACGACCGTTAATACCTTAACTAGGGATCCATTTATCTCTCACGGCCAAAACATCCTATTTTTAAGGTAAAATTTGCCCCGGATTAGGTAAACCCCCCATTTTGCCGATTATCGTGTGTTGTCCATGGACTTTTTGGTGATCTATAATTCTGACCTCATTTTTGCAAAAAGTTTTCGTGGACGTCCGTTATGAACTTAGCTTTGGAGTCAGTTAGCCCTCACAACCAAAATGTCCCATTATAAAGGTCAAATGTTCCCAGAGCAGGAAAACCTCCAATTTTGCCGATTTTCGTGTGCTATAGTTTATGGAATTTTTGTGAACTGGAATTCCGACATCAGTTTTGCCAAAAAATTTCGTAGAAGTCCGTTAAGACCTTAGCTATGGAGCCAGTTAACCCTCACGGCCAAAACGCCCTCACGGCCAAAACGTCCTATTTTAAAGGTCAAATGTGCCCTAGAGCAGGAAAACCCTTAATTTTGCCTATTTTCGTTTGCTATAGTCTATGGACTTTCTGATGATCTTGAATTCCGTCATAATTTACGCCAGAATTATTCTTGGACGTCTGCTAAGACCTTATCTATGGGACTAGTTAGCCCTCACGGCCAAAACGTGCCATTATAAAGGTCAAATTAGCCCCAGTGCTGGAAAACCCTCAATTTTGCCAATTTTCGTGTTCTATAGTTTTTGGACTTTCGGTGAACTGGAATTCCGACATCATTTTTGCCAAAAATTTTCGTGGACGACCGTTAAGACCTTAGCTATGGAG
>NW_006239857.1:16675-16789 GCF_000226075.1 Solanum tuberosum
GGACGTCCGTTAAGACCTTAGCTATGGAGCCAGTTAACCCTTACGGCCAAATCGTCCTATTTTTAAGGTCAAATATACTACAGAGCAGGAAAACCCCCAATTTTGCCTATTTTC
>NW_006239857.1:17146-17382 GCF_000226075.1 Solanum tuberosum
TGTAAACCCACATTTTGCCGATTTTCGTGTGCTATAGTCCATGATCTTTTTGGTGATCTGGATTTCCGACATAACTATTGCAAAAAAAATTCGTGCACGTCTGTTAAGACATTAGCTACGGATCCACTTAGCCCTCACGGCCACACAATCCCATTTTCAAGGTCAAATATGCCCCAAATCAGGTAAACCTCTCATTTTGCCGATTATCAAGTGCTATAGTCCATGGACTTTTTGGT
>NW_006239857.1:17671-18111 GCF_000226075.1 Solanum tuberosum
TTCTGTTAGCCCACGCGGTCAAAACGTCCCATTTTGAAGGTCAAATGTGACCCATAGCAGGAAAACCCACAATTTTGCCGATTTTCGTGTGCTCTAGTCCATGGACGTTTAGGTGATCTGGCTTTCCGACATAATTTTTGACAAAATTTTTCGAGGACGACTGTTAAGACCTTAGCTAGGGAGCCAGTTATCCCTCACGGCTAAAACATCCCATTTTTAAGGTCAAATCTACCCTTGATTATGTAAACCCCCCATTTTGCCGATTATCGTGAGCTATTGTCCATGGACTTTTTGGTTATCTAGAATTCTGACTTCATTTTTGCAAAAAGTTTTCGTGGATGTCCGTTAAAAATCGTGTGCTATGGAGCCAGTTAGCCCTCACGACGAAAACGTCCCATTATAAATGTCAAATGTGCCACGGATCAAGTAAACTCACCATT
>NW_006239857.1:18396-18792 GCF_000226075.1 Solanum tuberosum
GTGTACGACCGTTAAGTCCTTAGCTATGGAGCCAGTTAGCCCTTACGGCCAAATCGTCCTATTTTTAAGGTCAAATGTGCTACAGAGCAGGAAAACCCCCAATTTTGCCTATTTTCGTTTGCTATAGTCAATGGACTTTTTGTTGATCTGGAATTCCGACATAATTTTCGACAAAATTTTTCGTGGACGACCGTTATGACATTAGCTATGGAGCCAGTTAGCCCTTACGGCCAAATCGTCCTATTTTTAAGGTCAAATGTGCTACAGAGCAGGAAAACCCCCAATTTTGCCGATTTTCGTGTGCTATAGTCCATTGACTTTTTGGTGATTTGGAATACCGACATAATTTTGCAATAAAATTTCTTGGACGTCCGTTAAGACCTTAGCTATGGAGCC
>NW_006239857.1:18975-22548 GCF_000226075.1 Solanum tuberosum
ATTTTTGCCAAAAGTTTTCGTGGACGACCGTTAAGACCTTAACTATAGAGCCAGTTAGTTTCACGGCAAGAATATTCCATTTTGAAGGTCAAATGTTCCCCGGATCAGGTAAACACCCCATTTTGCCGATTTTTATGTGCTATAGTCTATGGACTTTTTGGTAATCTGGAATTTCGACATAATTTTGCAAAAAAATTTCTTTGACGTCCGTTAAGACCTTATCTATTGATTCAGTTAGCCCTCACGGCCATAACGTCCCATTTTAAAGGTCAAATGTTCCCCAGAGCAGGAAAACATCCAATTTTGCCGATTTTCGTGTGATATAGTCCTTGGAATTTTTGGTGATCTGAAATTCCGACATAATTTTTGCCAAAATATTTCGTGGACGCCCCTTAAGACCTTAGCTATAGAACCAGTTAGCCCTCACGGCCATAACGTCCCATTTTAAAGGTCAAATGTTCCCCAGAGCAGGAAAACCCCCAATTTTGCCGATTTTCGTGTTATATAGTCCTTGGAATTTTTGGTGATCTTAAATTCCGACATAATTTTTGCAAAAATTATGTCGGAATTTCAGATAACCAAAAATTCCATGGACTTTTTGGTGATCTAGTTTTCCGACATAATTTTTGCCAAAAATTTACGTGGACGACCGCTAAGACCTTAGCTAGGGAGCCATTTATCCCTCACGGCCAAAACATCTCATTTTTAAGGTCAAATCTGCCTTGGATTAGGTAAACCCCCCATTTTGCAAATTTTCGTATGCTATAGTCCATGGACTTTTTGGTGATCTAGAATTCCGACCTCATTTTTGCATAAAGTTTTCGTGGACGTCCGTTAAGACCTTAGCTATGGAGCTAGTTAGCCCTCACGACCAAAACGTCCCAATATAAAAATCAAATGTGCCCCAGAGCAGGTAAACCCCCATTTTGCAAATTTTCGTATGCTATAGTCCATGGACTTTTTGGTGATCTGGATTCTGACATAATTTTCCCAAAATTTTTCGTGGACGTCCGTTAAGAATTTAGCTATGGATCCAGTTTGCCAACGCTGCCAAAACGTCTCATTTTGAAGGTCAAATGTGACCCAGAGCAGGAAAACTCCCCAATTTTGCCGATTTTCGTCTGCTCTAGTCCTTGGACTTTTAAGTGATCTGGCTTTCCGACATAATTTTTCACAAAATTTATCGTGGACGACCGTTAAGACCTTAGCTAGGGAGCCATTTATCTCTGACGGCCAAAACATACTATTTTTAAGGTCAAAACTACCCCGGATTAGGTAAACCCCCCATTTTGCCGATTATCGTGTGCTATAGTCCATAGAATTTTTGGTGATCAGTAATTTTGACCTCATTTTTGCAAAAAGTTTTCGTGGAATCCGTTAAGAACTTAGTTATGGATCCAGTTAGCCCTCACGACCAAAACATCCCATTATAAAGGTCAAATGTGCCCCAGAGCAGATAAACCACCCATTTTGCCAATATTCGTGTGCTATAGTCCATGGACTTTTTGGTGATTTGAAATTCTGACATAATTTTTTCCAAAATTTTCGTGGACGTCCGTTAAGACCTTTGCTATGGAGCCAGATAGCCTTCACGGCCAAAACGTCCCATTTTAAAGGTAAAATGTGCCCCAATGCAGGAAACTCCCTAATTTTGCCGATTTTCGCGTGCGATAGTCCATGGACTTTTTGGTGATCTGGAATTCTGACATAATTTTGCAAAATTTTCGGGACGTCCGTTAGACCTTGCTATGGAGCCAATTAGCCTTCACGGCCAAAACGTCCTATTTTAAAGGTCAAATATACCCCAGAGTAGGGAACCCCCCAATTTTTCCGATTTTCGTGTGCTCTAGTCCGTTGACTTTTTGGTGATCTGAACTTCCGACATAATTTTTGCCAAAAATTTTCATGGACGACCGTTAAGACCTTAGCTAGGGAGCCAGTTATCCCTCACGGCCGAAACATCCCATTTTTATGGTCAAATCTACCCCGGATTAGGTAAACCCCCCATTTTTCCAATTATCGTGTGCTATTGTCCATAGACTTTTTGGTGATATAGAATTCCGACCTCATTTTTATAAAAAGTTTTCGTGGACGTACGTTAAGACCTTAGCTATGGAGTGAGTTAGCCCTCACAACCAAAATATCCCATTATAAAGGTCAAATGTTCCCAGAGCAGGACAACCCCAATTTTGCCTATTTTCGTGTGCAATAGTCTATGGACTTTTGGGTGATCTAAATTTCCGACATAATTTTTGCCAAAAATTTTCGTGGACGTCCGTTATGACCTATGCTACGGATCCACTTAGCCCTCATGGCCAAACCATCCCATTTTGTAGGTCAAATCTAGCCCGGATCAAGTAAACCCCTTATTTTGCATATTATCATTTGCTATAGTCCATGGACTTTTTGGTGATTTGAAATTCTGACATAATTTTTGCCAAAATATTTGTGGACGTCCGTTAAGACCATAGCTATAGAGCCAGTTAGGCCTCACGGCCAAAACGTCCCATTTTGAATGTCAAATGTGCCCCAGAGCAGGAAAACCCCAATTTTTGCTGATTTTTTGTGCTCTATTCCATGGTCTTTTTGGTGATCTGGATTTCAGACATAATTTTTGCCAAAAATTTTCGTGGATGACCGTTAAGACCTTAGTTGGAGAGCCAGTTAGCCCTCACAGCCAAAACGTCCCATTATAAAGGTCAAATGTGCCTCAGAGCAGGAAAACCTCCAATTTAGCCGATTTTCGTGTGCTATAGTTTATGGAATTTTGGTGAACTGGAATTCCGACATCATTTTTGCCAAAAATTTTCGTAGACGTCCGTTAAAACCTTAGCTATGGAGCTAGTTAGCCCTTACGAACAAAACGTCCTATTTTAAACGTCAAATGTGCCCTAGAGCAGGAAAACCCTTAATTTTGCCTATTTTCGTTTGCAATAGTCTATGGACTTTCTGGTGATCTTGAATTTCGACATAATTTATGCCAAAATTATTCTTAGACGTCTGCTAAGACCTTATCTATGGGGCTAGTTAGCCCTCACGGCCAAAACGACCCATTTCAAAGGTCAAATGTGCCCCAGAGTAGAAAATCCCCCAATTTCTCCGATTTTCGTGTGCTATAGTCCATTGACTTTTTGGTGATCTACAATTCCGACAAAAAATTTGCAAATTTTTTTTGTGGATGTCCGGTAAGACTTTAGCTATGGAGCCAGTTAGCCCTCACGGCTAAAACGTCCCATTTTAAAGGTTAAATGTGCCCCAGAGTAGGAAATCCCCAAATTTTGCCGATTTTTGTGTGCTATAGTCAATTGACTTTTTGGTGATCTGGAATTTCGACAAAATATTTGCAAAATTTTTTGTGGCCGTCCGTTAATACCTTAGCTATGGAGCCAGTTAGCCCTCACGGCTAAAACGTCCCATTTTAAAGGTTAAATGTGCCCCAGAGTAGGAAATCCCCAAATTTTGCCGATTTTTGTGTGCTATAGTCAATTGACTTTTTGGTGATCTGGAATTTCGACAAAATATTTGCAAAATTTTTTGTGGCCGTCCGTTAATACCTTAGCTATGGAGCCAGTT
>NW_006239857.1:22692-24313 GCF_000226075.1 Solanum tuberosum
GATCTGAAATTCTGACATAATTTTTGCCTAAATTTTTCGTGGACGTCCGTTGAGACCTTAGCTATGGATCCAGTTAACCCTCACGGCCAAAATGTGCCATTTTGAAGGTCAAATGTGCCCTAGAGCAGGAAAACCCTTAATTTTGCCTATTTTCGTTTGCTATAGTCTTTGGACTTTCTGGTGATCTTGAATTCCGACATATTTTATGCCAAAATTATTCTTGGACGTCTATTAAGAGCCTATATATGGATCCAGTTAGCCCTCGCAGCCAAAACGTCCATTTCAAAGGTCAAATATGCCCAAGAGCAGGAAAACCCCAGTTTTTGCCAATTTTTGTGTGCTACAGTCCATTGGCTTTTTGGTGATCTGGAATTCCGATATAATTTTCGCCAAAATTTTTCGTAGACGAGCGTTAAGACCTTAGATATGGATCCAGTTAGATTCACGGCCAAAACATCCCATTTTGAAGGTCAAATGTGCCCCGGATCAGGTAAACCCCCATTTTGCTGATTTTTGTGTGCTATAGTCCATTGACTTTTTTTTTTATCTGCAATTTTGACATAATTTATGCAAAATTTTTTTGTGGAAGTCCGTTAAGCCTTATCTATGGAGCCAGTTAGACCTCACGGCCAAAACGTCCCATTTTAAAGGTCAAATGTGCCCCAGAGCAGGATAACCCTCAATTTTCCCAATTTTCGTATGGTATAGTCCATGGACTTTTTGTTGATTTGGAATTCCGACATAATTTTCGACAAAATTTTTCGTGGACGACCGTTATGACCTTAGCTATGGATCCAGTTAGCTTCACGTCCAAAATATCCCATTTTGAAGGTCAAATGTGCCTCGGACCAGGTAAACCCCCATTTTGCCGATTTTCGTGTGCTATAGTCCATTGACTTTTTGGTTATCTGGAATTTCGACAAAATTTTGCCAAAATCTTTCTTGGACGTCCGTTAAGACATTATCTATGGAGCCAGTTCACCCTCTAGGCCAAAACGTCCCATTTTAAAGGTCAAATGTGATCCAGAGCAGTAAAAACCCCAATTTTGCCGATTTTCGTGTGCTATAATAGTCCATGAACTTTTTGGTGATCTGGATTTTCGACATAATTTTTGCCAAAATTTTTCGTGTACGTCCGTTAAGACCTTAGCTATGGATCCACTTATCCCTCACGACCAAACCATCCCATTTTTAAGGTTAAATATGCCCCCAATCAGGTAAACACCTCATTTTGCCGATTATCACGTGCTATAGTCCATGGACTTTTTGGTTATCTGGAATTCCGACATATTATTGCCAAAATATTTCGTGGACGTCCGTTAAGACCTTAATTATGGATCCACTTAGCCCTCACGAACAAAACGTCCCATTTTGAAGGTCAAATGTGCCCAGAGCAGGTAAACCCCCCATTTTGCCGATTTTCGTGTGTTATAGTCCATGGACTTTTTGGTGACCTGGATTTCTGACATAATTTTTGCCAAAATTTTTCGTGGACGTACGTTAAGACCTTTGCTATGGAACTAGTTAGCCTTCACGGCCAAAACGTCCCATTCTAAAGGTCAAATGTGACTTAGAGCAGAAAATCCCCCTATTTTGCCGATTTTCGTGTGTTATAGTCCAT
>NW_006239857.1:24484-24993 GCF_000226075.1 Solanum tuberosum
GAAACCCCAATTTTTCCGATTTTCCTGTGCTCTAGTCCATGGACTTTTTGGTAATATGGACTTTCGACATAATTTTTGCGAAAATTTTTCGTAGACGACCGTTAAGACCTTAGCTAGGGAGCCAGTTATCCCCCACGGCCAAAACATCCCATTTTATGGTCAAATCTACCCCGGATTAGGTAAACCCCCTATTTGGCCTTTTTGGTGATCTAGAATTCCGACCTCATTTTTGCATAAAGTTTTCATGGACGTCCTTTAAGACCTTAGCTATGGAACCAGTTAGCCCTCACGACCAAAACGTCCCATTATAAAGGTCAAATGTGCCCCAGAGCTGGTTAACCCCCCATTTTGCCGATTTTCATGTGCTATAGCCCATGGAATTTTTGGAGATCTAGAATTCCAACATTATTTTTAACAAAATATTTCATGGACGTCTGTTAAAACCTTAGCTATGTAGCCAGATAGCCTTCACGACCAAAACATCTTATTTTGAAGGTCAAATGTGCCCC
>NW_006239857.1:25057-25943 GCF_000226075.1 Solanum tuberosum
AGTCCATGTACTTTTTGGGTGATCTAGAATTTCGACCTCATTTTGCAAAAAGTTTTTGTGGACGTCCGTTAAGTCCTTAGATATGGAGCCAATTAGCCCTCATTGCCAAAACATCACTTTTTGAAGATCAAATGTTCCCCGGATCAGGTAAACCTCCCATTTTGCCAATTTTCGTGTGCTATAGTCCATGGACTTTTTGGTGATCAGGAATTATGATATAATTTTTGCCAAAATTTTTCGTGGATGTCCGTTAAGACCTTTGCTATGTAGCCAGTTAGCCTTCACGGCCAAAACGTCCCATTTTAAAGGTCAAATGTGCCCAGAGCAGGAAAACCCCCAATTTTCCCGATTATCATGTGCTATAGTCCATGGACTTTTTGGTGATCAGGAATTATGATATAATTTTTGCCAAAATTTTTCGTGGTAACTGGAATTTCCACATGATTTTTGCCAAAATTTTTTGTGGAAGTCCATTAAGACCTTAGCTATGGAGGCAGTAATCCCTAACGGCCAAAACGTCCTATTTTTAAAGGTAAAATGTTCCCCAGAGCAGGAAAACCCCCAATTATGCCTATTTTCGTTTGCTATAGTCCATGGACTTTTTGGTGATATTTAATTACGACATAATTTATGCCAAAAATATTTTTGGACGTCTATTAAGACCTTATCTATGAAGCCAATTAACCCTCACAGCCAAAACGTCCCATTTTAAAGGTCATATTTGAACAAGAGCAAGAAAACCCCCAATTTTACCGATTTTTGTGTGCTATAGTCCATGGACTTTTCGGTGATTTGGATTTCCGACATAATTTTTGCCAAAAAAATTCATGGGTGTCCGTTAAGACCTTAGCTATGGATCCACTTAGCCCTCACGGTCAAACCATCC
>NW_006239857.1:26173-27187 GCF_000226075.1 Solanum tuberosum
ATTTTGCCGATTTTCGTGTGATATAGTCCATGAACTTTTGGGTGATCTGGAATTCTGACATAATTTTTGTCAAAATTTTTCGTAAACGACCATGAAGACCTCAGCTAGGGAGCCAGTTATCCCTGACGACCAAAACATCCCATGTTTAAGGTCAAATCTTCCCCGGATTAGGTAAATCCCCTATTTTGCCGATTATCGTGTGCTATAGTCAATGGACTTTTTGGTGATCTGGATTTCTGATATATTTTTTGCAAAAATATTTCGTGGACGTCCGTTAAGACCTTAGCTATGGAGACAGTTAGCCCTCACGACGAAAACGTCCCATTATAAAGGTCAAATGAGCCCTAGTGCAGGTAAAACCCCATTTTGCCAATTTTCGTGTGCTAAAGCCCATGGACTTTTTGGTGATCTGGATTTCTGATATATTTTTTGCAAAAATATTTCGTGGACGTCCGTTAAGACCTTTTTTATGGAGCCAGTTAGCTTTCACGGCCAAAACGTCCCATTTAAAAGGTCAAATGTTCCACAATGCAAGAAACCCCCTAATTTTGCCGATTTTCGTATTTGTTATAGTCCGTGGACTTTTTGGTGATCTAGAATTTCGACCTAATTTTTGCAAAAAGTTTTCGCGGCCGCCCGTAAAGACCTACCCTATGAGCCAATTAGCCCTCATGGACAAAATATCACTTTTTGTAGGTCAAATGATTCCCGGATCAGGTAAACCCCCAGTTTGCCAATTTTCGTGTGCTATAGTCCATGGACTTTTTGGTGATCTGTAATTCCGACATAATGTTTGCCAAAATATTTTGTGGACGTTCGTTAAGACCTTAGCTATGGATCCAGTTAGCCCTCACGGCCAAAACGTCCCATTATGAAGGTCAAATGTGCCCCAGAGCAGGAAAACCCCTATTTTGCCGATTTTCGTGTGCAATAGTTTATGGACCTTTGGTGAACTAGAATTTCGACATCATTTTTGCCAAAAAATTTTGTGGACGTCCGTTAAGAACTTTGCTA
>NW_006239857.1:27215-29353 GCF_000226075.1 Solanum tuberosum
GCCCTTACGGCCAAAACGTCCTATTTTTAAGGTCAAATGTGCCACAGAGCAGGAAAAACCCCAATTTTGCCTATTTTCGTTTGCTAGAGTCAATGGACTTTATGGTGATCTTGAATTCCGACATAATTTATGCCAAAATTATTCTTGGACGTCTATTAAGACCTTATCTATGGATCCAGTTAGCCGTCACAGCCAAAACGTCCAATTTAAAGGTCAAATGTGCCCCAGTGTAGGAAATCCCCCAATTTTTCCAATTTTCGTGTACTATAGTCTATTGACTTTTTGGTGATCTGGAATTCCGAAAAAAAATTTGCCAAAAATTTTTGTGGACTTCCGTTAAGATCTTAGCTATGGAGCCAGTTAGCCCTCACGGCTAAAACGTCCCATTTTAAAAGTCAAACAAGACCCAGAGCAGGAAATCCCCAATTTTTGCCAATTTTCGTGTGCTATAGTCCATGGACTTTTTTGTGATCTGGAATTTCAACATAATTTTTTCCAAAATTTTTCATGGACGGCCGTTAAGACCTTATCTATGGATCCAGTTAGCCGTCACAGCCAAAACGTCCAATTTAAAGGTCAAATGTGCCCCAGTGTAGGAAATCCCCCCAATTTTTCCAATTTTCGTGTACTATAGTCCATGGACTTTTTTGTGATCTGGAATTTCAACATAATTTTTTCCAAAATTTTTCATGGACGGCCGTTAAGACCTTATCTATGGAGCCAGTTAGCCCTCACGGCCAAACAATCCCATTTTAAAGGACAAATGTGCCCCAGAGAAGGATAACCCTCAATTTTGCCGATTTTTGTGTGCTATAGTCCATAGTCTTTTTGATGAACCGGAATTCCGACAGAATTTTTACTAAAAATTTCCATGGACGTCCGTTAAGACCTTAGCTATGGACCCAGTTAGCCCTCACGGCAAAAACTTCCGATTTTGAAGGTCAAATGTGCCCCGGATCAAGTAAACACCAGTTTGCCGATTTTCGTGTGCTATAGTCCATGGACTTGTCGATGATCTGGAATTCTGACATAATTTTTGTCAAAAATTTTCGTGGACGTCCGTTAAGACCTTTGCTATGGAGCCAGTTAGCCCTCACGGCCTAAACAATCCCATTTTAAAAGGACAAATGTGCCCCAGAGAAGGATAACCCTCAATTTTGCCGATTTTTGTGTGCTATAGTCCATAGTCTTTTTTGATGAACCGGAATTCCGACAGAATTTTACTAAAAATTTCCATGGACGTCCGTTAAGACCTTTGCTATGGAGCCAGTTAGCCCTCACGGCAAAAACTTCCGATTTTGAAGGTCAAATGTGACCAAGAGCAGGAAAACCCCCAATTTTGCCGATTATCTTGTGCTCTAGTCCATGAAATTTTTGGTAATCTGGATTTTCGAGATAATTTTAGCGAAAATTTTTCGTAGACGATCCTTAAGACCTTAGCTAGGGAGCCTGTTATCCCCCACGGCCAAAACATCCCATTTTTAAGGTCAAATCTTCCCCCGGATTAGGTAAACCCTCTAATTTGCCGATTATCGTGTGCTATAGTCCTTGGACTTTTTGGTGATCTAGAATTCCGACCTAATTTTTGCATAAAGTTTTCGTGGACGTCCTTTCAGACCTTAGTTATGGAACCAGTTAGCCCTAACGACCAAAACGTCCCATTATAAAGGTCATATGTGCCCCAGAGCTGGTAAACCCCCCCATTTTGCCGATTTTCATGTGCTATAGCCCGTGGACTTTTTGGTGATTTGGAATTCTGATATTAATTTTTGCCTAAAATTTTTTGTGGACGTCTGTTAAGACCTTTGCTATGGAGCCAGTTAGCCTTCACGGTCAAAACGTCACATTTAAAAGGTCAAATGTACCCCAAAGCAGGAAACCCCCCAATTTTGTCGATTTTTGTGTGTTATAGTCTATGGACTTTTAGATGATCTAGAATTTTGACCTCATTTTTGCAAAAAAATTTCGTGGACGTCCGTTAAGACCTTACCTATGGAGCCAATTAGCCCTCATGTCCAAAATATCACTTTTTGAAGGTAAAATGTTCCTCGGTTCAGGTAAACCCCCATTTTGCCAATTTTCGTGTGCTATAGTCCATGGACTCTTTGCAGATCTGAAATTCTGACATAATTTTTGCC
>NW_006239857.1:29680-31375 GCF_000226075.1 Solanum tuberosum
AAAAAAACCCCAATTTTGCCTATTTTCGTTTGCTATAGTCAATGGACTTTTTGGTGATTTTGAATTCCGACATAATTTATGCCAAAATTATTCTTCGACGTCTATTAAGACCTTATCTATGGAGACAGTTAGCCCTCACGGCCAAAACGTCCCATTTTAATGGTCAAATGTACCCCAGAGTAGGAAATCCCCCAATTTTGCCAATTTTCGTGTGCTATAGTCTATTGACTTTTTGGTGTTCTGGAAATCCGACATAATTTTTGCCAAAATTTTTCGAGGACGACCGTTAAGACCTTAGCTATGTAGCCAGTTAGCTTCACGGCCAAAATATTCCATTTTGAAGGTAAAATGTGCCCCGGATTTGGTAAACCCCCCATTTTTCCGATATTTGTGTGCTATAGTCCATGGACTTTTTGGTGATCTGGCATTCCGACATAATTTTTGCCAAAATTTTTCTTGACGTCCGTTAAGACCTTATCTATGGAGCCAATTAGCCCCTCACGGCCAAAAACGTCCATTTGAAAGGTCAAATGTTCCCCAGAGCAGGAAAACCCCAATTTTGCCGATTTTCGTGTGCTATAGTCCATGGACTTTTTGGTGATCTGGCATTCCGACATAATTTTTGTCAAAATTTTTCGTGTCCGTCCGTTAAGACCTTATCTATGGAGCCAATTAGCCCTCACGGCCAAAACGTCCCATTTTGAAGGTCAAATGTGACCCAGAGCAGGAAAACCCCAATTTTGCCGATTTTCGTGTGCTATAGTCCATGGACTTTTTGGTGATCTGGATTTCCGACATAATTTTTTCCAAAATTTTTCATGGACGACCGTTAAGACTTTCGCAACGGAGTCAGATATCCCTCATGACCAAACCGTCCTATTATAAAAGTCAAATATGCCCTAGAGCAGGTAAAACCCCATTTTGCCGATTTTCGTGTGCTATGGTCCATGGAATTTTTGGTGATCTGGAATTCTGACATAATTTTTCACAAAATTTTTCGTAGACGTCTGTTAAGACCTTATCTAAGAAACCAGTTAGCCTTCACGACCAAAACGTCCCATTTTGAAGGTCAAATATGACCCAGAGCAAGAAAACCACCTAATTTGCCGATTTTCGTGTGCTATGGTCCATGGAATTTTTGGTGATCTGGAATTCCGACATAATTTTTGACCAAAATTATTTCGTGGAGTTCTGTTAAGACCTTAGCTATAGAACCAGTTAGCCCCTCACGGCCAAAACGTCCCATTTTGAAGGTCAAATATGACCCAGAGCAAGAAAACCACCTAATTTGCCGATTTTCGTGTGCTATAGTCCATGTACTTTTTGGTGATCTGGATTCCGACATAATTTTTGACCAAAATTATTTCGTGGAGTTCTGTTAAGACCTTAGCTATGGATCCACTTAGCCCTCACGGCCAAACCATCCCATTTTCAAGGTGAAATCTTCCGAGAATCAGGTAAACCCCTCATTTTGCCGATTATCATGTGCTATAGTCCAAGGACTTTTTGGTCATCTGAAACTCCGACATAATTTTTGCAAAAATATTTCGTGGACGTCCGTTAAGACCTTACCAATGGAGACAATTAGCCCTCACGGCCAAAACGTCCCATTTTGAAAGTCAAATGTGCCCCAGAGCAGGTAAACCCCCATTTTGCCGATTTTCGTATGCTATAGTCCATAGACTTTTTGGTGAT
>NW_006239857.1:31573-33240 GCF_000226075.1 Solanum tuberosum
GCCTATTATCTTGTGCTATAGTCTATTGACTTTTTGGTGATCTGGAATTCCGACATAATTTTTGTAAAAATATTTCGTGGACGTCCGATAAGACCTTAGATATGGATCCAGTTAGCCCACGCAGCCAAAACGTCCCATTTTGAAAGTTAAATGTGACCCAGAGCAGGAAAACCCCAATTTTGCCGATTTTTGTGTGCTCTAGTCCATAGTCTTTTTGGTGATCTGGATTTCAGACATAAATTTTGCCAAAATTTTTCGTGTACGACCGTTAAGACCTTTGCTAGAGAGCCAGTTAGCCCTCACTGCCAAAACGTCCCATTATGAAGGTCAACATAATTTATGCCAAAATTATTCTTGGACGTCTGCTAAGACCTTATCTATAGAGCTAGTTAGCCATCACGGCCAAAACGTCCCATTATGAAGGTCAACATAATTTATGCCAAAATTATTCTTGGACGTCTGCTAAGACCTTATCTATAGAGCTAGTTAGCCATCACGGCCAAAACGTCCCATTTCACAGGTCAAATGTGCCCTAGAGTAGGAAATCCCCTAATTTTGCCGATTTTCTAGTGCTATTGTCAATTGACTTTTTGGTAATCTCGAATTCCGACAAAAAATTTTCCAAAATTTTTTTGGACGTCCGTTACGAGTTTAGCTATGGAGCCAGTTAGCCCTCACGGCTAAAACGTCTCATTTTAAAGGTCAAATATGCCCTAGAGCAGGAAAACCCCCAATTTTTTGCCAATTTTCGTGTGCAATAGTCCATTGGCTTTTTGATGATCTGGATTCCGACATAATTTATGCCAAAATTATTCTTGAAAGTCTGCTAAGACCTTATCTATGGAACCAGTTATCCCTCACGACCAAAACGTCCCATTATGAAGGTCAAATTAGCCCCAGAGCTGGAAAACCCCCAATTTTGCCTATTTTCGTTTGCTATAGTCAATGAACTTTTTGGTGATCTTGAATTCTGACATAATTTATGCCAAAATTTTTCGTGGACGTCCGTTAAGACCTTAGCTATGGAGCCAGTTAGCCGTTACGGCCAAAACGTTCTATTTTTAAGGTCAAATGTGACACAGAGCAGGAAAACCCCCAATTTTGCCTATTTTCGTTTGCTATAGTCAATGAACTTTTTGGTGATCTTGAATTCTGACATAATTTATGCCAAAATTATTCTTGAACGTCTATTAAGACCTTATCTATGGAGCCAGTTAGCCCTCACAGCCAAAACGTCCCAATTTAAAGGTCAAATGTGCCCAGAGTAGGAAATCCCCCAATTTTGCCAATTTTCGTGTGCTATAGTCTATTGACTTTTTGGTGATCTGGAATTCCGACAAAATTTTTGCCAAATTTTTTTGTAGACTTCCGTTAAGATCTTAGCTATGGAGCCAGTTAGCCCTCACGGCTAAAACGTCCCATTTTATAGGTCAAATAAGACCCGGATCAGGTAAACGTCCCATTTATGCAAAAAAATTTCGTGGAAGTCTGTTAAGACCTTATCTATGGAGGCAGTTAGCCCTCACGGCCAAAACGTCCAATTTTATAGGTCAAATGTGCCCCAGAGCAGGATAACCCTCAATTTTGCAATTTTCGTGTGCTATGGTTTATGGACTTTTTCTTGAAATGGATTTCCGACATAATTTTTGCCAAAAATTTTCGTGCAC
>NW_006239857.1:33433-33627 GCF_000226075.1 Solanum tuberosum
CCCTGATTTTGCCGATTTTCGTGTGCTATAGTCCATTGACTTTTTGGTGATCTGGAATTTTGTCAAAATTTTGCTAAAATTTTTTTTGGACGTCTGTTAAGACCTTATCTATGGAGACAATTCGCCCTCACGGCCAAAATGACCCATTTTAATGGTCAAATGTGACCCAGAGCAGGAAAACCCCCAATTTTGCC
>NW_006239857.1:33652-34453 GCF_000226075.1 Solanum tuberosum
CAATTTTGCCGATTTTCGTGTGCATAGTCTATGGACTTTTTGGTGATCTGGATTTCCGACATTATTTTTGCCAAAAAATTTCGTGGACGTCTGTTAAGACATTAGCTACGGATCCACTTAGCCCTCACGGCCACACAATCCCATTTCAAGGTCAATCTTCCCGAATCAGGTAAACCCTCATTTTGACCGATTATCATGTGCTATAGTCCATGGACTTTTTGGTTATCTGGAATTCCGACATACTTATTGCCAAAATATTTCGTGGAAGTCCGTTAAGACGTTAGCTATGGATCCACTTAGCCCTCACGGCCAAAACGACCCATTTTGAAGGTCAAATGTGCCCAGAGCAGGTAAACCCCCCATTTTGCCAATTTTCGTGTGCTGTAGTCCATGGACTTGTTGATGATCTGAAATTCTGACATAATTTTTGTCAAAATTTTTTGTGGACGTCCGCTACAACCTTTGCTATGGAGCCAGTTAGCCCACACGGCCAAATCGTCCCATTTTGAAGGTCAAATGTGACCCAGACCAGGAAAACCACGAATTTTGCCGATTTTCTTGTGCTCTAGTCCATGGACTTTAATGTCAAATCTTCCCTGGATTAGGTAAACCCCCTATTTTGCCGATTATCGTGTGCTATAGTCCATGGACTTTTTGCATAAAGTTTTCGTGGACGTCCTTTAAGACCTTTGCTATAGAGCCAGTTAGCCTTCACGGCAAAAACGTCCAATTTTAAAGGTCAAATGTGGCCCAGAGCAGGAAACCCCCCAATTTTGCCGATTTTCGTGTGCTATAATCCAT
>NW_006239857.1:34644-37366 GCF_000226075.1 Solanum tuberosum
AAACCCCCCATTTTGCTGATTATCGTGTGCTATTGTCCATGGACTTTTCGGTGATCTAGAATTCCGACTTCATTTTTGCAATAAGTTTTCGTGGACGTCCGTTAAGACCTTAGCTATGGAGTCAGTTAGCCCTCACGACCAAAATGTCCCATTATATAGGTCAAATGTCCGTTAAGGACTTTTTGGTGATCTAGAATACTGACATAATTTTTGCCAAAATTTTTCGTGGACGTCCATTAAGATCTTTTCTATGGAGCCAGTTAGCCATCACGGCCAAAACGTCCCATTATAAAGGTCAAATGAGCCCCAGTGCAGGTAAACCCCCCACTTTGCCGATTTTCGTGTGCTATAGCCCATGGACTTTTTGGAGATTTGGATTTCTGATATATTTTATGCCAAAATATTTCGTGGACGTCCGTTAAGACCTTTGCTATGGAGCTAGTTAGCCTTAACGGCCAAAACGTCCCATTTTAAAGGTTAAATGTACCCCAAAGAAAGAAATCCCCCAATTTTGCCGATTTTCGTATGTGTTATAGTCCATGGACTTTTTTGTGATCTAGAATTCCGACCTCACTTTTGACAAAAAGTTTTCGTGGACGTCCGTTAAGACCTTTGCTATGGAGCTAGTTAGCCTTAACGGCCAAAACGTCCCATTTTAAAGGTTAAATGTACCCCAAAGAAAGAAATCCCCCAATTTTGCCGATTTTCGTATGTGTTATAGTCCATGGACTTTTTTGTGATCTAGAATTCCCGACCTCACTTTTGCAAAAGTTTTCGTGGACGTCCGTTAAGACCTTTGCTATGGAGCTAGTTAGCCTTAACGGCCAAAACGTCCCATTTTAAAGGTTAAATGTACCCCAAAGAAAGAAATCCCCCAATTTTGCCGATTTTCGTATGTGTTATAGTCCATGGACTTTTTTGTGATCTAGAATTCCGACCTCACTTTTGCAAAAAGTTTTCGTGGACGTCCGTTAAGACCTTTCCTATGGAGCCAATTAGCTCTCATGGCCAAAATATCACTTTTTGAAGGTCAAATGTTGCCCGGATCAGGTAAACCCTCATTTTGCCAATTTTCGTGTGCTATAGTCTATTGACTTTTTGGTGATCTGGATTTCTGACAAAATTAAGATCTTAGCTATGGAGCCAGTTAGCCCTCCCCTCAATTTTACCGATTTTCGTGTGCTATAGTCTATTGACTTTTTGGTGATCTGGATTTCTGACAAAATTAAGATCTTAGCTATGGAGCCAGTTAGCCCTCACGGCTAAAACGTCCCATTTTAAATGTCAAATATGCCCCAGAGCAGGAAAACCCCAATTTTTGCCAATTTTCTTGTGCTATAGTCCATGGGCTTTTTGGTGATCTAGAATTCCGATATAATTTTTGCCAAAATTTTTCATGGACGACTGTTAAGACCTTAGTTAGGGAGCCAGTTATCCCTTACGGCCAAAACATCCCTATATTAAGGTCAAATATACCCCGAATTAGGTAAACCCTCAATTTTGCCGATTATCGTGTGCTATAGTCCATGTACTTTTTGGTGATCTAGAATTCCGACCTCATTTTGCATAAAGTTTCGTGGACGTCCGTTAAGACCTTATCTATGGAGCTAGTTAGCCCTCACGGCCAAAACGTCCCATTTTGAAGGTCAAATGTTCCCCAGAGTAGGTAAACCCCCCATTTTGCCGATTTTCGTGTGCTATAGTCAATAGACTTTTTGGTGATCTGGAATTCTGACATAATTTTTGCCTAAATATTTCGTGGAGTTACGTTAAGACCTTAGCTATGGATCCAGTTAGCCCTCACGGCCAGAACATCCCATTTTAAAGGTCAAATGTGCCTACTATGGAGCAAGTTAGCCTTCACAGCCAAAACGTCCCATTTTGAAGGTCAAATGTTCCCCAGAGTAGGTAAACCCCCCATTTTGCCGATTTTCGTGTGCTATAGTCAATAGACTTTTTGGTGATCTGGAATTCTGACATAATTTTTGCCTAAATTTTTCGTGGATGTACGTTAAGACCTTTACTATGGAGCAAGTTAGCCTTCACAGCCAAAACGTCCCATTTTGAAGGTCCAATGTGACCCAGAGCAGGAAAACCCCCAATTTTGCTGATTTTCCTGTGCCCTAGTCCATGGACTTTTTGGTAATCTGGATTTCCGACATAATTTTTGTCAAAATTTTTCGTGGACGTCTGTTAAGACCTTTGCTATGGAGCCAGTTAGCCCACACGGCCAAATCGTCCCATTTTGAAGGTCAAATGTGACCCAGAGCAGGAAAACCCCCAATTTTGCCGATTTTCTTGTGCCCTAGTCCATGGACTTTTTGATAATATGGATTTTCGACATAATTTTTGCGAAATTTTTTCATAGACGACCGTTAAGACCTTAGCTAGGAAGCCAGTTATCCTCCACGGCCAAAACATCCCATTTTTAAGGTTAAATCTTCCCCGGATTGGGTAAACCCTTATTTTGCCGATTATCGTGTGCTATAGTCTTTGGACTTTTTAGTGATCTAGAATTCCGAGCTCATTTTTGCATAAAGTTTTCGTGAATGTCCTTTAAGACCTTAGCTATGGAACCAGTTAGCCCTTCGACCAAAACGTCCCATTATAAAGATCAAATGTGCCCCAGAGCAGGTGAACCCCCCATTTTGCCGATTTTCGTGTGATATAGCCCATGGACTTTTGGGTGATTTGGAATTCTGATATAATTTTTGCCAAAATT
>NW_006239857.1:37384-37512 GCF_000226075.1 Solanum tuberosum
TAGTCTATGGACTTTTTGGTGATCTGGATTTATCTGACATATTTTTTGCCAAAATTTTTCGTGGACGTCCGTTAAGATTTTTGCTATGGGGCCAGTTAGCCTTCACGGCCAAAACGTCCATTTTAAAA
>NW_006239857.1:37537-38358 GCF_000226075.1 Solanum tuberosum
AATAGAATTCCGACCTCATTTTTGTAAAATGTTTTCGTGGACGTCCGTTAATTCCTTAGCTATGGATCCAATTAGCCCTCATTGCCAAAACATCACCTTTTGAAGATCAAATGTTCCCCGGATCAGGTAAACCCCCCATTTTGCCAATTTTCGTGTGCTATAGTCCATGGACCTTTTGGTGATCTGGAATTCCGACATAATTTTTGTCAAAATTTTTCATGGACGTCCGTTAAGACCTTAGCTAGGGAAACAGTTATCCCTCACGGCCAAAACGTTCCATTATGAAGGTCAAATGTGCCCCAGAGCAGGAAAACCCCCAATTTTGCCGATTTTCGTGTGCTATAGTTTATGGACTTTTGGTGAACTGGAATTTCCACATCATTTTTGCCAAATTTTTTTGTGGACGTCCAATAAGACCTTAGCTATGGAGTCAGTTAGCCCTTACGGCCAAAACGTCCTATATTGAAGGTCAAATGTACACCAGAACAGGAAAACCCCCAATTTTACCTATTTTCGTTTGCTATAGTCCATGGACCTTTTGGTGATCTTGAATTACGACATAATTTATGCCAAGATTATTCTTGGACGTCTATTAAGACCTTATCTATGGAGCTAGTTAGCCCTGACAGCCAAAACGTCCCATTTTAAAGGTCAAATGTTTCCCAGAGCAGGAAAATCCCCAATTTTGCCGATTTTCGTGTGCTATAGTCCATAGACTTTTTAATGATCTAGATTTCCGAAATAATTTTTGCCAAAAATTTTCAAGGACAAATCTGCCCCGGATCAAGTAAACCCCTCAATTTGCCGATTATCATGTGCTA
>NW_006239857.1:38573-38878 GCF_000226075.1 Solanum tuberosum
GCCAATTTTTGTGTGCTATAGTCCATTGACTTTTTGGTGATCTGGAATTCTGACCTAATTTTTGCCTAAATTTTTCGTGGACGTACGTTAAGACCTTTACTATGGAGCAAGTTAGCCTTCACAGCTAAAACGTCCCATTTTAAAGGTCAAATGTGCCCAAAAGAAGGAAACCCCCCAATTTTGCCGATTTTCGTGTGCTATAGTCCATTGACTTTTTAGTGATCCGAAATTCTGACATAATTTTTGACAAAATTTTCGTGGACGTCCGTTGAAACCTTAGCTATGGAGCCAGTTAACCTTCATGG
>NW_006239857.1:39051-39662 GCF_000226075.1 Solanum tuberosum
TGGACGTCCGTTAAGCCCTTAGCTATGGAGCCAGTTAGCCCTCACGATCAAACGTCTCATTATTAAGGTCAAATGAGCCCCAGTGTAGGTAAACCCCCCATTTTGCCGATTTTCGTGTGCTATAGCCAATGGACTTTTTGGTGATCTGGAATTCTAACATAATTTTTGCCAAAATTTTTCGTGGACGTCCGTCAAGACTTTTGCTATGGAGCCAGTTAGCCCTCACGGCCAAAACGTCCCATTTTAAAGGTCAAATGTGCCTCAGAGCAGGAAATCCCCCAATTTTGCCGATTTTCGTTTGCTATAGTCCACAGACTTTTTGGTGATCTGGAATTCTGACATAATTTTTGCCAAAATTTTTCGTGGACGTCCGTTAAGACCTTAGCTATGGAGCCAGTTAACCCTCAAGGCCTAAACGTTCCCATTTTGAAAGTCAAATGTGCCCCAGAGCAGGTAAACCCCCATTTTGCCGATTTTTGAGTGCTATAGTCCATGAACTTTTCAGTGATCTGGAATATCCCTTTTTGAAGGTCAAATGTTCGCCGGATTCGGTAAACCCCTTATTTTGCCAATTATCGTGTGCTATAGTCTATGGACTTTTTGGTGATATG
>NW_006239857.1:39668-39911 GCF_000226075.1 Solanum tuberosum
ATTTTTGCAAAAAGTTTTCGTGGACGTCCGTTAAGATCTTAGCTATGGAGCCAGTTAGCCCTCACGATCAAACGTCCCATTATTAAGGTCAAATGAGCCCCAGTGCAGGTAAACCCTCCATTTTGCCGATTTTCGTGTGCTATAGTCCATAGACTTTTTGGTGTTGTAAATTCCGACTTCATTTTTGCCAAAAGTTTTCATGAACGTCCGTTAAGACCTTAGCTATGGAACCAGTTAGCCCAC
>NW_006239857.1:39963-42756 GCF_000226075.1 Solanum tuberosum
AGGGTCAAATGTGCCTCAAAGCAAGAAACGCCCCAATTTTGCCGAATTTCGTATGTTTTATAGTCCATGGACTTTTTGGTGATCTAGAATTCCGACATAATTTTTGCTAAAAATTTTTGTGGACGTCCCGTCCGTTAAGACCTTACCTATGGATCCAATTAGCCCTCATGGCCAAAATATCACTTTTTGAAGGTCAAATTTTCCCCGGATCAGGTAAACCCCAACGTCCCATTTTAAAGGTCAAATGTGCCCCAGAGCAGGTAAACCCCCCATTTTGACGATTTTCGTGTGATATAGTCCATAAACTTTTGGGTGATCTAGAATTCTAAAATAATTTTTTGTGAAAATTTTTCGTGGACGTCCGTTAAGACTTTAGCTATGGATCCAGCTAGCCCTCACGAACAAAACGTCCAATTATATAGGTCAAATGTGCCCCAGAGCAGGAAAGCCCCCAATTTTGCCGATTTTCGTGTGCTATAATCAATGGACTTTTTGGTGATCTGGAATTCCGACAAAATTTTTGTTAAATATTTTTTCGTGGACGTCCGTTAAGACCTTTGCTATGGATCCATTTAAGCCACGCGGCAAAAACCGTCCTATTTTTAAGGTCAAATGTGCCCAGAGCAGGAAAACCCCCAATTTTACTGATTTTCGTGTGCTATAGTCCATGGACTTTTTGGTGATCTAGAATGGACATTTTGGTGATCTGGACTTTCGACAGAATTTTGCAAAAATTTTTCTTGGACGTGCGTTAAGACCTTATCTATGGAGCCAGTAAGCCCTCACAGCCAAAACGTCCCAATTTAAAGCTCAAATGTGCTCCAGAGTAGGAAATCCCCCAATTTTGCCAATTTTCGGGTACTATAGTCTATTGACTTTTTGATAATCTGGAATTCCCACAAAATTTTTGATAAAATTTTTTGTGGACTTTCGTTAATATCTTCGCTATGGAGGCAGTTAGCCCTCACGGCTAAAACGTCCCATTCTAAAGGTCAAATATGTCGCAGAGCAGGAAAACCCCAATTTTTGCCAATTTTCGTGTGCTATAGTGCATGGACTTTTTTGTGAGCTGGAATTTCAACATAATTTTTGCCAAAATTTTTCGTGGACGACCGTTAAGATCTTAGCTATGGAGCCAGTTACCTTCACGGTCAAAACATTCTATTTTGAAGGTCAAATGTTCCCTGGATCAGGTAAACCCCCCATTTAGCCAATTTTCGTGTGCTATAGTGCATGGACTTTTTTGTGAGCTGGAATTTCAACATAATTTTTGCCAAAATTTTTCTTGGACGGCCGTTAAGACCTTATCTACGGAGCTAGTTAGCCCTCATGGCCAAAACATCCCATTTTAAAGGTCAAATGTGCCCCAAAGCAGGATAACCCTCAATTTTGCCGATTTTCGTGTGCTATAGTCCATAGACTTTTTGGTGATCTGGAATTCTGACATAATTTTTGCCAAAATTTTTCGTGGACGTCCGTTAAGACCTTAGCTATGGAGCCAGTTAGCCCTCACGGCAAAAACATCCGATTTTGAAGGTCAAATGTGCCGCGGATCAAGTAAACACACCAGTTTGCCAATTTTCGTGTGCTATATGTCACAGACTTTTTGGTGATCTGGAATTCTGACATAATTTTTGCCAAAATTTTTCGTGGATGTCCGTTAAGACCTTTGCTATGGAGCCAGTTAGCCTTCACGGCAAAAACGTCCCATTTCCAAGGTCAAATGTGCCCCAGAGTAGGAAACCCCCCAATTTTGCCGATTTTCGTGTGTTATAGTCCATGAACTTTTTGGTGATCTGGAATTCTGACATAATTTTTGCCAAAATTTTTCGTGGATGTCCGTTAAGACCTTTGCTATGGAGCCAGTTAGCCTTCACGGCAAAAACGTCCCATTTCCAAGGTCAAATGTGCCCCAGAGTAGGAAACCCCCCAATTTTGCCGATTTTCGTGTGTTATAGTCCATGAACTTTTTGGTGATCTGGAATTCTGACATAATTTTTGCCAAAATTTTTCGTGGATGTCCGTTAAGACCTTTGCTATGGAGCCAGTTAGCCTTCACGGCAAAAACGTCCCATTTCCAAGGTCAAATGTGCCCCAGAGTAGGAAACCCCCCAATTTTGCCGATTTTCGTGTGTTATAGTCCATGAACTTTTTGGTGATCTGGAATTCTGACATAATTTTTGCCAAAATTTTTCGTGGATGTCCGTTAAGACCTTTGCTATGGAGCCAGTTAGCCTTCACGGCAAAAACGTCCCATTTCCAAGGTCAAATGTGCCCCAGAGTAGGAAACCCCCCAATTTGCCGATTTTCGTATGCTATAGTCCATAGACTTTTTGGTGATCTGGATTTCTGACATAATTTTTGCCAATAATTTTCGTGGACGTCCATTAAGACCTTTGCTATGGAGCCAGTTAGCCTTCACGGCCAAAACGTCCCATTTTAAAGGTCAAATGCGCCCCAGCGATCGTCAAGACCTTAGCTAGGGAGCACGTTATCCCTCATGGCCAACACATCCCATTTTTAAGGTCAAATCTTCCCCGGATTAAGTAAACTCCTTATTTTGCCGATTATCGTGTGCTATTGTCCATGGACTTTTTGGTTCCAAGAATTCCGACTTCAGTTTTGCAAAAAGTTTTCGTGGATGTCCGTTAAGAACTTAGCTATGGAGCCAGTTAGCCCTCACGACCAAAACGTCCCATTATAAAGGTCAAATGTGCCCCAGAGCAAGTAACCCCCGCATTTTGCCGATTTTTTCCTGTGCTATAGTCAATAGACTTTTTGGTGATCTGGATT
>NW_006239857.1:43128-43243 GCF_000226075.1 Solanum tuberosum
GGACTTTTTGGTGATCTCGAATTCCGATATAATTTTCACCAAAAATTTTCGTGGACGACTGTTAAGACCTTAGCTATGGAGCCAGTTAGCCCTCACGGCCAAAACGTCCCATTTT
>NW_006239857.1:43301-43894 GCF_000226075.1 Solanum tuberosum
TGTGCTATAGTCAATGGACTTTTTGGTAATCTGGAATTTCGAAATAATTTTGCAAAAAATTTTCTTGGGCGTCCGTTAAGACCTTATCTATTGATTAAGTTAGACCTCACGGCCAAAACGTCTCATTTTAAAGGTCAAATGTTCCCTAGAGCAGGAAAATCCCCAATTTTCCCGATTTTCATTTGATATAGTCCTTAGACTTTTTGGTGATCTGGATTTCTGACATAATTTTTGCAAAAATATTTCGTGGACGTCCGTTAAGACCTTAGCTATAGAACCAGTTGGCCCTCACAGCCAAAACGTCCCATTTTGAAGGTCAAAGTGCCCCAGATCAGGTAAACCCCCTATTTTGCCAATTTTCGTGAGCTATAGTTCATAGACTTTTTGGTAATCTGGAACTCTCACATAATTTTTGCCAAAATTTTTCGTGGACGTCCATTAAGACCTTTCCTATGGAGCCTGCAAGCCTTCACGGCCAACACATCCCATTTTAAAGCTCGAATGTTCCCCAAAGCAGGAAACCCCAATTTTGCCGATTTTCGTGTGCTATAGTCCATGGACTTTTTGGTGAACTAGAATTCCGACATAATTTT
>NW_006239857.1:44086-44309 GCF_000226075.1 Solanum tuberosum
TAGTCCATGGACTCTTTGTTGATCTGGATTTCCGACATAATTTTTCCAAATTTTTCGTGGACGATCGTCAAGACCTTAGCTAGGGAGCACGTTATCCCTCATGGCCAAAACATCCCATTTTTAAGGTCAAATCTGCCTTGGATTAGGTAAACCCCCATTTTACCGATTATCGCGTGCTATAGTCCATGGACTTTTTGGTGATCTGGAATTCAATATAATTTTT
>NW_006239857.1:44461-45200 GCF_000226075.1 Solanum tuberosum
AAACCCCCTATTTTGCCGATTTTCGTGTGCTATAGTCCATAGACTTTTTGGTGATCTGGATATCTGACATATTTTTTGCCAAATTTTTTCGTGGACGTCCGTTAAGACCTATGCTATGGATTCAGTTAGCCCACGTTGCCAAAACGTCCCACTTTGAAGGTCAAATGTGACCCAGAGCAGGAAAACCCCCAATTTTGCTGATTTTCGTGTGCTCTAGTCCATGGACTTTTAGGTGAACTGGCTTTCCGACATAATTTTTGACAAAAATTTTCGTGGACGACCGTTAAGACCTTTGCTAGGGAGCCAGTTATCCCTCACGGCCAAAACATCCTATTTTTAAGGTCAAATCTGCCCCAGATTAGGTAGCTATAGTCAATGGACTTTTTGGTGATCTATAATTCTGACCTCATTTTTGCAAAAAGTTTTCGTGGACGTCCGTTAAGAACTGAGCAATGGATCCAGTTAGCCCCCACGACCAAAACGTCCCATTATAAAGATCAAATGTACACCAGAGCTGGAAAACCTCTAATTTTACCGATTTTCGTGTGCTATAGTCCATGGAATTTTTGGTGATCAGGATTTCCGACATAATTTTTTCCAAAATTATTCTTGGACGTCTGTTAAGACCCTATCTATGGAGCCAGTTAGCCCTCACGGCCAAAACGTCCCATTTTGAAGGTCAAATGTGCCCCAGAGCAGGAAACCCCCCAATTTTGCCGATTTTCGTGTGATATAGTCC
>NW_006239857.1:45810-49542 GCF_000226075.1 Solanum tuberosum
TTGCCAAAATTTTTCGTGGACGATCGTTAAGACCTTAGCTAGGGAGCCAGTTATCCCTCACGGCCGAAACATCCCATTATTAAGGTCAGATCTGCCGCGGATTAGGTAAACCCCCCATTTTTTCGATTATCGTGTGCTATTGTCCATGGACTTTTTGATGATATAGAATTCCGACCTCATTTTTGCAAAAAGTTGTCATGAACGTCCGTTAAGACCTTAGCTATGGAATCAGTTAGCCCTCACAACCAAAATGTCCTATTATAAAGGTCAAATGTTCCCAGAGCAGGAAAACCCCCAATTTTGCCTATTTTCGTGTGGTATAGTCCATGGACTTTTTGGTGATTTGGATTTCCGACATAATTTTTGCCAAAATTTTTCGTGGACGGCCGTTATGACCTTAGCTATGGATCTACTTAGCCCTCATGGCCAAACCATCACATTTCCAATGTCAAATCTACCCCGGATCAAGTAAACCCCTTATTTTGCCTATTATCATGTGCTATAGTCAATGGACTTTTTGGTGATTTGAAATTCTGACATAATTTTTTCCAAAATATTTCGTGGACTTCCGTTAAGACCTTATCTGTAGAGCCAGTTAGGCCTCACGGCCAAAACGTCCCATTTTGATGGTCAAATGTGCCCCAGAGCAGGTAAACCCCCCATTTTATCGATTTTTGTGTGCTATAGTAAATGGACTTTTTGGTGATGGAGAATTCTGACAAAATTTTTGCCAAAATATTTCGTGGACGACCGTTAAGACCTTAGCTATGGATCCAGTTAACCCACGCGACCATAACGTCCCATTTTGAAGGTCAAATGTGACCCAGAGCAGGAAAACACCCAATTTTGCCGATTTCCGTGTGCTCTACTCAATGGACTTTTTGGTGATCAGGAATTCCGACATAATATTTGTCAAAAATTTTCTTGCACGTCCGTTAGGACCTTAACTATGGATCCAGTTAGCCCACGCGGCCATAACGTCCCATTTTGAAGGTCAAATGTGACCCAGAGCAGGAAAACACCCAATTTTGCCGATTTCCGTGTGCTCTACTCAATGGACTTTTTGGTGATCTGGATTTCCGACCTAATTTTTTCCTAAATTTTTCGTGGACTACCGTTAAGCCTTTAGCAAGGGAGTCAGTTATCCCTCACGAACAAACTGTCCTATTATAAAGGTCAAATGTGCCTCAGAGAAGGTAAACCCCCCATTTTGCCAATTATCGTGTGCTATAGTCCATGTACTTTTTGGTGATCTAGAATTCCGACCTCATTTTTGCAAAAAGTTTTCGTGGATGTCCGTTAAGAACTTAGATATGGAGCGCGGTTAGCCCTCACGACCAAAACGTCCCATTTTAAAGGTCAAATATGACCCAGAGCATGAAACCCCCCAATTTTACCGATTTTCGTGTGCTATAGTCCATAGACTTTTTGATGATCTGGAATTCCGAAATAATTTTGTCAAAATTTTTCGTTTTTAATGATCTGGAATTCCGACATAATTTTTGTCAAAATTTTTGGTGGTCGTCCGTTAAGACCTTTGCTATGGAGCCAGTTAGCCTTCACGGCCAAAACGTCCCATTTTAAAGGTCAAATGTGCCCTAGAGCAGGAAAACCACCAATTTTGCCGATTTTGGTGATCTGGAATTCCGACATAATTTTTGTCAAAAATTTTCGTTGACGTCTGTTAAGACCTTAACTATGGATCCAGTTAGCCCACGCGGCCAACACGTCCCATTTTAAAGGTCAAATGTGCCCCGGATCACCGTTAAGACCTTAGCTATGGATCCACTTAGCCCTCACGGCCAAACCATCCCATTTTCATGGTCAAATCTTCCCCGGATCAGGTAAACCGAATATCATGTGCTATAGTCCATGGACTTTTTGGTGATCTGGAATTCCGACATAATTTTGCCAAAATATTTCGTGGAGTTCTGTTAAGATCTTAGCTATAGAACCAGTTAGCCCTCACGGCCAAAACGTCTCATTTTGAAGGTCAAATGTGCCCCATAGAAGATAAACCCCCCATTTTCCTGATTTTTGTGTGCTATATTCCATGGACTTTTTGGTAATCTGGAATTCTGACATAAATTTTGCCAAAAATTTTCGTGGACGTCCGTTAAGACCTTTGTTGTGGAGTCAGTTAGCCTTCATGGCCAAAACGTCCCATTTTAAAGGTCAAATGTGACCCAGAGACGTAAACCCCCTAATTTTGCCGATTTTCGTGTGCTATAGTCCATGGACTTTTTGATGATCTGGATTCCGACATAATTTTTGTCAAAATTTTTCGTGGACGTTCGTTAAAGACGTTCGTTATGGATCCAGTTAGCCCACGCGGCCAAAATGTCCCATTTTGAAGGTAAAATGTGACCAAGAGCAGGAAAACCCCCAAATTTGCCGATTTTCGCGTGCTCTAGTCATAGAGTTTTTGGTGATCTGGATTTCCGACATAATTTATGCCAAAAATTTACGTGGACGATCGTTAAGAACTTAACTAGGGAGCCAGTTATCCATCACGACCAAAACGTCCCATTATAAAAGTCAAATGTGCCCCGGATCAGGTAATACCCCTATTTTGCCGATTTTCGTGTGCTATAGTACATGGACTTTTTGGTGATCTGGAATTCCGACATAATTTTTGCCAAAATTTTTCGTGGCCGTCCGTTAAGACCTTCACTATGGAGCCAGTTGGCCTTCACGGCCAAAACGTCCCATTTTGAAGGTCAAATGTGACCCAGAGCAGGAAAACCCCCCTATTTTGCCGATTTTCGAGTGCTATAGTCCAAGGACTTTTTGGTGATCTGGAATTCTGACATAATTTATGCCAAAAATTTTCGTGGACGTCCGTTAAGACGTTCACTATGGAGCCAGTTGGCCTTCACGGCCAAAACGTCCCATTTTGAAGGTCAAATGTGACCCAGAGCAGGAAAACCCCCCTATTTTGCCGATTTTTTTGTGCTCTATTCCATGGTCTTTTTAATGATCTGGATTTCCGACATAATTTTTGCCAAAATTTTTCGTGGACGACCGTTAAGACCTTAGCAGGAGAGCCAGTTAGCCCTCACGGCCAAAACGTCCCTTTATAAAGGTCAAATGTTCCCCAGAGCAAAAAAACCTCCTATTTTGCCGATTTTCGCGTGCTATAATTTATGGAATTTTGGTGAACTGGAATTCCGACATCATTTTTGCCAAAAATTTTCGTGGACGTCCGTTAAGACCTTAGCTATGGAGCCAGTTAGGCCTTACGACCAAAACGTCCTATTTTAAAGGTCAAATCTGCCCTAGAGCAGGAAAACCCTTAATTTTGCCTATTTTCGTTTGCTATAGTCTATGGACTTTTTGGTGATCTTGAATTCCGACATAATTTATGCCAAAATTATTCTTGGACACCTGCTAAGACCTTATCTATGGAGCTAGTTATCCCTCACGGCCAAAACGTCCTATTTCAAAGGTCAAATGTGCCCCAGAGTAGGAAATCCCCCAATTTTGCCGATTTTCGTGTGCTATAGTCCGTTGACTTTTTGGTGATCTGGATTTAAGACAAAAAATTTGCCAAATTTTTTTGTGGACGTCCGTTAAGACTTTAGCTATGAAGCCAGTTAGCCCTCACGGCTAAAACGTCCCATTTTAAAAGTCAAATATGCCCTAGATCAGGAAAACCCCCAATTTTTGCCAATTTTAAAGTGCTATAGTCAATAGGCTTTTTGATGATCTGAAATTCCGACATAATTTATG
>NW_006239857.1:49569-49921 GCF_000226075.1 Solanum tuberosum
TCCGTTAAGACATTAGATATGGATCCAGTTAGCCCACGGGGCCAAAACGTCCCATTTTAAAGGTCAAATGTGCCCCAGAGTAGGAAATCCCCAATTTTGCTGATTTTCGTGTGCTATAGTCAATTGACTTTTTGGTGATCTATAATTCTGACAAAAAATTTGCAAAATTTTTGTGGACCTCCGTTAATACCTTAGATATGGAGCCAGTTAGCCCTCACGACCAAAATGTACCATTATAAAGGTCAAATTAGCCCCAGTGCTGGAAAACCCCCAATTTTGTCGATTTTCGTGTGCTATAGTTTTTGGACTTTCGGGGAACTGGAATTCCGACATCATTTTTGACAAAAATTTT
>NW_006239858.1:0-20535 GCF_000226075.1 Solanum tuberosum
TAGCTATTTCAAATTGTCGGATGTTACAAATATTTTATTGCAAAATCTAAAAACTACTTACAATTTAAATTCATTTTATATAGATTTTATTTATTCAGCTTTAGGAATCACTTTAGAATTAGGTTTTCTTTACCCAATTACGGAATATTACATACGTATGTCTCTCTTTATTTAGGTTTTAGACCATTCTTCAAAAAAATAAAAATTATATCAATACTTTGTTACTTAAATAATTATTTTTTACAATTTTGGTTTTGAATAAAAATTTCATAACAACAAATTTTAATGAAAAAATTAATAAGATTGGTTAGGCGACACTAACAAAGATTATTGTACAATGATAAGTAGTCATTTCTACTTAACTAGAGGGCTCAAGTTTAAATCTCCTTAAATACAAAATCGCCTTTTTACTCTGATTTTAAAAAATCTTAAAAGTTCAAATTTACCTCATTAATCTCAAATGTCACTGCTCACTCTGTTCCATCATACTTGTCAACAACCTTTGTCAGCCAAGTATTTCTAGCACGTGCCTTTTCCCCTCTCTTATTAATGGACTTGTTCTTCTTCTTCTTTTTTTTCCTTTTTTGGGATGGCGCCAAATTTGCACCTTAAATTTTTTTTTTGGTAACTACGGTAAAAGATTACCATTATCATCAAAACCAGTATAAATAAAGAGCACCTATACTTGGTAACAGAGATTAGGCCTCCTACAAAGTAAAAAACTTAAGTACAAAGTAGTTGAACAAAACTCCTACAATTTTGTGTTTTCTTTGAACTACTAAATAATTGTAATTTCTCCATAATCTCCTTTTTGATCTGTGTTGCTGCCTCCTTTGTATGTACAGTCTTGCCTTTGAACTTTTTCCAATTCCTGGCTCTCCATATGTGATATAAGATTGCTCCACAAATAGCCGCAATAGTCTCCTTCTTAAATTTCTTCCAGTGCGTCAACATTATTCTTTTCAGTGTCTGCTTGATCCCATTGTTTTGCAACTCTATTCCTATCCATTGTTTCATCTCTTTCCATATAGCCTGTGCCCATTCACACTTCACGAATAAGTGCATTGTAGTCTCCATGACCTTCTTATCACAAAGGCAGCAATCAGTGTCCTCCACCTGAATGTGTAGTTTCAGTTTCCTCTCCTGCGTGAGTAATCTTCCTTGTACAGCACATTATGAATCTATATTTAAGTAGAGCCATAGAGGTCCATACTAGCTCAACAGTTCTCATACGTGGTTGTTGGCCAATTAGTGCTAAGTAACGGCTAGTGATGGAATATTTCCCATGTTTGTGTGAGCATGTATCTTCCTTGGTTATACCAACCAAGCATTTGGACCTTGATTGCATTTAGCTTCTTCCAATACCAGCTACAATCTGCAGGTGTTTTATGATTCCATATTGTTGAAAATAGTTATTTCAACAGAATTTTACATCTATGTCCATGTAATATTAGTCCCACACGTCAATTCTATCACACTTTGTTGAGGGGGAAAAACACACACTGTCAAATTGATATACAAGGCTTCTTTTCGCAATCAATTATATACTTACCATCTAATTATAGAGAAGCTTTAGTTGGATGGTGAAATATCAAACGTCAACAAGTAACACATTTTATGGTCTTATACGTGTAAAATAGCTTGATGTTTTTGGCATAATAATATTATCTACAGAACATGTTAAAACAGGAAATTTTGCATACAAGAACATGAAAAAAAATAAAAACCTAACAACTTTGTAGACTCGTACACTTAATTATTACATATAGTGAAATTATTAACTAGACAATGGAGTAGCCACCACAAACAAAGGTAATTTCCTACGAACAGCGAGCCCATTGCATTCAGTCATCTCCAAATCCTCCCCTTTTATCCCTTCTGGTAATGCAAAATTGAATCTATACATGAGGTTTGCTAATGCTAGCTCATTCACCATAATAGCAAAAGGAATTCCTGGGCAACCCCTCCTCCCAGCTCCAAACGGAATTAACTCAAAGTTTAGTCCTTTCACATCAATATTACTATTCAAGAACCTTTCTGGCTTGTACTCCTCCGGATCATCCCACGATAATGGGTCTCTGCCGATTCCCCAAGCATTAATAAGGACTTCAGTTTTAGCAGGTATGTTATATTCAAGTAATTTTACTTCTTCCATTGATTCTCGGGCAGCTAGAAGTGGAATCGGTGCATGAAGCCTGAGGGACTCTTTGATCACCGCTTTAAGATAGTGCATATTTCCTAAGTCATCCTCTGTTATCTCTGTTTTCCCTGGCCCTAATTCTCGCACTTGATCCTCTAATTTTTTCATAACTCTTGGATGCCTCAAAAGCTCTGTCATTGTCCACTCCAAAACTGTATATGTTGAATCTGTGCCGGCAACAAATGCATCCTATGCATTATAAGAAACACAAATTGGGACGGCCGTCAAATGGTAAATATATTAGTAGTACGAATTATATTCAAACTAAATGCTTAAAAGAAAAAATAAAACAAGACACGCACTAAAGAGGGAAATTTTACCAGAAGGATAGCTTTCAATGAATCTCTTTGAAGTGGAAAACCAGTCTCCTTTCCATTCTGAATTTCCAGCAAAACGTCCACGAAATCTTTAGCTTCACCCCCACTGTATTCTGCTTTCTTGTTCCTAATCACGCGTTCTTCAATCACGCTCTCTAGAAATGCATCCAAATCTTTAGCTACTTTCTTCACTCTGCTGTCCAGACCATTGATTTTATTGATCCATTTAAGCCACGGAATATAATCCCCAATGTTAAAAGTACCTACAAGTACAAGAAGTTCTTCTAGGAGAGCCTTAACAGCTATTCCACTTTCCCCTTCATTATATGTCCTTCCTATGTTCACTCTGCTGATTATGTTATTAGTCATACAACTAAAAACATCTCTCAAATCTATCACAACTGAATTTGAAGAATCACATTGTTGCCTAATTTTATCAATCATGTTTGATGTTTCTTCTTCTCTCACATGACGATATGATTGGACTCTTTTGTTACTGAGAAGGTGAAGCACCGTGACACTTCTAACTTGTCTCCAGTATTCACCATACGGACAAAACCCCACGTCTTTGGAGCCATAAAAGAGTCCATCAGCCATGCTAGATTTAGGTCTATTTGACCAAACGAGATCGTGAGTTTTCATGATATCGCGAGCAGCATTGACAGAGGAAGCAATAAGCATTGGCTTACTGCCAAAGTGAAGTAGCATAAGTGGACCATATTTTTTGGATAGTTTATGGAGAGAACGGTAAGGAAGCGATCCAAGTTGATGGAGATTTCCTATGATTGGAAGTTTTCTTGGAGATGGTGGTGATAACCTTTTTTGTGTGTTTGAAGGGCTAAAGAAGCACTGATGAAGAAAGAAAATGAAGGCAAGCAGAGGAACAAGAAGAAAATACTCCATTTTTGTTTTAGAAAGAAAGAAAATCAAGAATATTTGGACTCAGTTATCTCTTAGTACGTAAGACAATTTGTGTGGTTACAGTTGGATTGCGTTTTCTTTTTTGTCGTTCAATTATTAGAACTGTCAATTTTGGCTACCTTGAAAATCTTCTCAAAATCATAGGCTTAATACACCCCTTACACTTGAAAAGATATTCAATTTAGACACTCACGGATGTTATAAAAATAAATAGTTCTAATCATGTTCCAATTAAACACCTGAACTCCTATAAGGTTTATTTAGATATTTTTTCTCAAAAATATTCAATATGATTACATACTTGTGTACTTGTGTTCCTCTGCATATTTTTGCAAAATTTCCAAATAAAAATCATCAATAATCATGTTATGTTAAAAGTAAAAATCAACAAAGTTTAAACTTGAATTACTAAAAAAATTCTATAAAATTTATATGGACTATTATAACACAAATTAGGCCAGCTAAGGAAGTTGAAAAGGATCCAGTCAACAGGAACAAAAGGGCCACAAAACCACCTGAGAAGTTATCAGTCTTTAGCTGGAAGTCTGGGTAACTAGGGATCTCGGGTAACTAGAGTGGGTTAGGTTAACTATATACCGATAATATCTCTTATGGTTACTTAATTATGAGCTCTTTTCATAGAAAGTTATTTAACTTTAATTTTTAAACATAGTCAGTTAATTTTGATTTTTAACTCAGAAGTCATTCAATTATGAACATTTTTCATAGAAAGTCACTCAATTGCAAGTGTTTTACTTACAAAAACACTATAAATTATTTAATTAATTTTTTAAATAAAATTTGTTGATATGAATTTTGTTTTCAAAATTAAAATTTTAAGAAATAAAAAAACATCATTTAAATGACTAATTCGTATATACACATTATATCTAACCCGTTTTATACGTACTGTTGTACTGAGGCATATCTAAGGGGGGTTATGATCCCCTCCCGAGATCATATATAGTAGTGTTATATTTTTAAAAAAATATTGAAATATAGATGTGTGAACCCACACTTGGAGTATCATATAATGTGATTATGACTGGGTGCACCTCTCTCCGCAAGGTTAGAAATTTGAATTTTATTTTTATCTTATTTTATTTTTCTTTCTAAAATTAGATAACACTTCTCTAAGTGGTAATTGGTAGCACTTGTTACATTTTAATTAATTCAACATATATATATATATATTAGAATTAATTTTAGACCTATAATTTTAAAATTTTAACGATTTTCAGTAGGAAAAATCTAAATGTCGAACCGATCTATTATATATCATAGATCAACCTTCTTATAATAGTGTACCCATCATCTCAAAATCCTGGATACGCATCTGTGTTGTAGTCATTGTTCTTGTTGAGGAAGATAATCTTCACAGGCATTCAAAGATGCCATTGAATTTGTTTCTCCAGTTTCAGTTTCATCTTTCTTCTGCTGCCTCTTCTTCGTATAATAAAAAACCTATTTTTCATATTGAGTTGAATGATTTTCTCACTTTTTTTTCTATGTTGTAATTTTAGGAGAAGTCTGGTAAGTAAGAAAAATTTTGGGGGAAAAAAAGGGTTAAAAATAAGGTCATTATAATAGTTTAAGCAGGCCAGATCAAGTGGAGCGAATCATTAAATAATTTAAATGATATCTTTTTATTTTTTTAAATTTTAGTTATAAATAAAAATTACATGTCTACAAATTTTATTTAAAAAATTAATTAAATAGATTGAGTGACTTAGTTGAATGACTTTGTGTGAAACGAGCTCATAATTGAGTGACTTTATGTGGAAAAGAGTTCATAGTTGAGTGAATTTCTATGAAAAATGTCTAATAATTGAGTGATCATTTGAGATATTATCTCTAAGTACATACAAGAACGGGATATTAAATAACTGGTAGCAGGGGTGGTCCCACGTGGGTTCCAGGGGTTCACCCGAACCTCCTCGATAAAAAATTACACTGTATATAAGATAAATTTTATGTATTTATGTAGATATATTAATTTTGAACCCTTTCATGAACATGATGTAAGTTGTAGCATAGTAGTAGATCTCCTTTAAAGACTACCCTTGTGTTCGGGGTTTGAGTCCCATTTTGAACATTTTATTTTTTAGCTTCTCTTCCTTAGTTTCACAAACAATCTTTCACCTTTTTATTTATTTATTTTTTTAAAAAATTACTAAAAAAGTAGATTTAAACCCAAAAAATCCAAACGTGCTCAAGGTCCCCTGTAACGGAATTAACTTTTTGTACCTATAAACTATATACTACTACTTCCTTGAAAATGTGTTTTGTTGGCTTATTTACACATTTATACTTTTATTTTTCGAACCCCTAAATGAAAATTTTGAATCCGCCACTAGCTGATAGAGGTATTTTGTACGTAGGCTAATATTGTTAGAATTCACTTTCTCTCCCCACTATCCGTTCTGCTCCTCCCTCTTTTCTCAGACTATGCCCTCTCTGTCTTCTTTCTCTCTTTGCTTCTCTTATGTAATCCTTTTTCTTGATTTCTATTTCTTTTCATTGTAATTGCAGTTTCTAATTCAATCAAAAGTCCCTGTTCATTTGAGTGTTCAATTCGTTTGTAGAAAGTTCACTACATTACACCCTTTGAAAAAATAGAAAATCTGAAGAATTCGAAGGGTTAACTTGTAAGTAATTAAATGCACTAAATTCAATATATGGATCATGGACCATATTCATCTATCAATGCCTCTAGCTACTTGGTGAAAAATAAACAGACATATGTTTGAGACATTGTATTCTACCTCTACGAGATTTCCGAAGGACGTTCCTCGGCAAATTTTTATTTGAATGAGCGCAAATCAGATCTGCCAATGGAGAGAGGCTTATAGAGGCCATCTTCAAGTCTCCATTTCAATAGGACCTTCCCTATTGCTCGATCCTTTACAAGACAAAAATAAGGATGGTTTCTGTGCCAACTTGACGTTAAGAATGCATTTTTACATGGTGAGTTACAAGAAGAGGTATATATGGATCAACCTACTAAATTTATTGATCCGCAGTTTCATGATCACATGTGTCGGTTACATAAGGCGTTGTATGGTCTCAAACAAGCCCTTAGGCTTGGTTTGAAAAGCTCAGTTCAACATTACTTCTCCTTGGCATTAGTAGCTCTAAGTCAAATACTTCACTATTTGTTTATTCATGTGGCTCCAACATTACTATTGTGTTGGTTTACGTGGATGACCTTATAGTAACAGGAAGTTCTACTGAATTCATAAATACTTTCATTCAGAAGTTGTCCTTTGACTATTTTGTAAAAGATCTAGGAGACTTGCATTATTTTTCAGGTGTGGCGGTTATTTCTTCTCGTGCTGGTTTAATATTATCTCAAACCAAATAAATAAGAGACATTTTACAGAGAGCTTATATGAATGGTGCACGACCCATTTCAACTCCTATGGTTAGTGGGTTGCAATTATCCAAGTATGTAAGCACATCCTTTGAAGATCCAACACTATATCGAAGCCTAGCCGGGACTCTTCAGTATATCAACATTGCTAGACCAGATGTATCCTATTTTGTTCACAAATTATGTCAATTTATGCATTCTTCTATTGTTACTCATTTTCAAGCGATAAACCGAGTGCTGCATTATTTGAAAGGGACTATGCATCTTGGTTTACAACTTCAACAATCTCTAACACTAGTTGTAAATGGCTTCTCTGATGCGGACTGGGCAGAGTGTCCTGGTGATCAGCAATCCACTCATGGTTATTGTATTTGTCTAGGAGTTGTTGCACTATTAGTACTGAATCTGAATATCGAGGTCTAGCTACTGCTACAGTTGAGATTGCATGATTACAACATCTTTTACAAGAATTACATGTTCATTTGCCTAAACCTCCTAAGCTCTGGTGTGACAGCTTATCAGCTACTTATCTTATACTGCCAATTCAATCTTTCATGCTCATACGAAGCATATTGAGTTGAATTTTCATTTTTTCAGTTGCCTCAAAGGATATGGAAGTCTGTTACATAAGCTCAATAGATCAAGTAGTTGATACTTTACCTAAAAGTCTACCGGCTCGGTGGTTTTTGTTCCCTCGAGACAAGCTCACTATTACAACATCCCAGTTTCGCTTGTGGGAGATGTTAGGATATCTACTAATTCTAGATAAAGATGGGTCGATTTTAAATATTTGTATATAGTGATTATAGATTGAGTTTAGTACTCTTTCAATTCCCTTAGGACTCTTAAGTCCTTCATAGAAAAGAAGGAACACATCAAAAAGAAGAAATCTTGCAAAGAACAACAAAAAGGAAGCAGACCAACACTTATTATCATATAGTGAAATTATTAACCACAAGCTAGACCATCGAGTAGCCACCGCAAGCAAAGGTAATTTCCTACGAACACCGAGCCCAGTCATGTCCAAATCTTCTTCTTTTGGTAATGCTAAATTGAACTTGTGCACAATCCTTGCTAAGGCTAGCTCATTTATGATAATAGCAAAAGTCATTCATGGGCAGCCCCTTCTGCCAGCTCCAAAAGGAATCAACTCAATGTTTTGTCCTTTGACATCAATATCACTAGTCAAGAACCTTTCTGGCAGGTACACCTCTGGATCATCCCACGATAATGGGTCTCTGCCGATTGCCCAAGCATTAATAAAGACTTGAGTTTTAGCAGGTATGTCATAATCAAGTAATTTTAGTTCTTCCATCGATTCTCGAGGAACTAGAAGTGGAACCGGTGCATGAAGCCTTAAAGTCTCTTTGATCACTGTTTTAAGATAATGCATATTTCTTAAGTCATCCTCTGTTATCTCTGTTTTCCCTTGGGCTAATCCTCACACTTCATCCTCTAATTTTTTCAGAACTTTTGGATGCCTCAAAAGCTCTGTCATTGTCCACTCCAAAACTGTATACGTTAAATTTGTACCAGCAACAAATGCATTATAAAGAAACACAAATTGGGACGGTCAAATGGTACCATACAAAATAATATATTCAAACTAAATGCTTAAAAGAAAAAATAAAACAAGACACACTAAAGAGGGAAAATTTACCAAAATGAGAGCTTTCAATGTATCTCTTTGAAGTGGAAAACCAGTCTCCTTTCCGTTCTGAATTTCCAGCAAAACGTCCACAAAATCTTTAGCTTCACCCGCACTGTATTCTGCTTTCTTGTTCCTAATCACGCGTTCTTCAATCACGCTCTCTGTTGATCAATGAAGGTGAAAAACAAGCTATATGGTGTGAAGTTAGTCAAGTTGTTAAGAAAGTTCTAGAAGCTTCTATAAGCAGTTAGGAAGTTTGTTACAATCCCATTTCTATAAATAGAGGTGATCATCTAAATGTAAGGGAACGGGTTAGCAGAATCAATGTAAAAGTGAAATGTTGAGCTAGTAATACAGTTTTCTTTCTTCTCTTCTTCATACTTTCATACATTTCAGTGTGATTTAAACCTCCATTAATGGAGTTTTCATGGTGTCAGAGCCCTTGATCGTAGGGTAGCTTCACAGTGTTCTCAACCACTAGATACTCAGAGTTCATCTGTGTTTCAGAAGTAACTCCAAAGGTAGTGTCAAAAGTTGATTAATCTGCTTCAACTCTCTGCAAATGGCGATTGAAACATCTACTGAAAGTGGAAGCAATGCTGCTCCTCCAATGGCTGCATTTCCAGTACTCGATCACAATCACCCTCTTTTCCTGCAACATTCAGACACTCCAGATAGCTCTTTAATCCCCCTCAAGTTAACTGGATCTGAGAGTTATGCACTATGGAGTAGGTCATTCAGGATTGGGCTTGTAGGTCGTAGCAAGTTAGGATTTGTTGATGGTCGATTTCCTAAGTCTATGTTTGAACCTGTATTGCATGATCAATGGGAAAAATGTAATGCTGTAGTTTTATCTTGGATTATGAATGTTGTAAGACCAGGGCTTTTGACCTCAGTTGTGTATGCTTCAGATGCAAGGAAGGTATGGCTAGATCTAAGGGAGAGGTTTGATACTGTTAATGGATCCAGAGTGTTTCATCTTCACAGAGAAATTCACTCACTTGTTCAAGGAACTATGTCTATTGCTGATTACTTTTCCAAACTGAGAGATCTGGGATGAGTATGATGCTATCATGCCCTGTTCCTCATGTCCTTGTCCTGAATCAAGGAAATTTGGTAAACATTATGAATACCAGAGGTTACTACAATTTCTCATGGGCCTCAATGACTCTTATTCCCCTCCTAGGAGTCAAATTCTTATGATGAGCCCTGTTCCCATATTGAACAAAGCATATGCTCTTCTCATGGACCAAGAGCTGCTGCTCCGAGTGTAGGCCTCAGTTCAATTGAAGGCTCAGCAATGTATAGTCACAAAGGTCCAGCCTACCACACAGGTCCAGTAGTAGCTCCTCCATGTCTGGTAGAAATTATAGTGGTGGTGCAAGTACTTCTGGGACTTATAAAACTGGACAAAACACTCTGCAATGTACTCATTGTGGCTGCAAAGGGCACTCCAAAGAGCAATGCTAAAAAATTGTGGGATATCCTGCTGACTTTAAGTCAAAAATGAAAGGTTCCTCTTCAGGTGCCTCTGCACATCAGGTTGAAAGCTCATCAGATATTGGGCATACAATTAATGCAACTTCTGGTTCCCAAGTTGGTGCTCTTTTTACTCAAGTTCAGTACCAACAAATCCTTCAGCTACTGTCTAAGAATGGCTTTATCAATGATGTGAATTCACCTGCCAAAGTGGCCTCTGTAGATGCAGGTAATTCTTCTCTAAACCTATGTTCTCATGCTCCAGATGAATGGATAGTAGATACTGGTGTCACTCACCATATTACCTCTACTCTTGACACACTAGTCACTAGTAGTGCAGCTCCTGCTGGTTCAAACAATCATGTACATCTACCTAATGGAAATAAAGTAGCAATATCTTATATAGGCACACATGCATACTGGCCAACCAAACTGTATCAAATGTGTTATACCTGCCTTCATTTAAGGTTAACTTAGTATTAGTCTCAAAGCTCACTAATGAACTCAACTGCATGGTAGCATATTTTCCTGACTTGTGTTTTTCAAGATCTCTCGACTGGTCAGGTGAAGGGGATTGGTAAGGAGGATCATGAACTCTATATACTAAAAGGGGGACCAACTGAAGCTCCAAAAAGGCTGGTTCATAGCACTAGAAGGTCTAGTAGTGAAAGTCATACCACCTCTAGTACTCAATCTGCTGGTTTACCTATTGTGTCTGAGTCTGCTGATGTATGGCATAAGAGACTAGGTCATGCTCTTATTGATATAATAAAGAAGCGTGACTTCCTTAGTTCCTTAAAGTGTAAGGACAACACTCATTGTACAGTGTGTCCAATTGCTAAGAACACCAAACTTCATTTTCCTGTACGCACTACTATGTCCACAAATATGTTTGATCTGTTACATTGTGATATATGGGGGGCCATACAGAGTGCCCACCTATAATGGAAAAAGGTTCATTGTTACTATTGTGGATGACTATAGTAGATATACTTGGGTGTTTTTAATTAACTCCAAAGCTGACACTATAATAGTTCTTACACAGTTTCTCAAACATGTCACTAATGTTTTCCCCACTAATGTCAAAACTCTGAGAACAGACAATGGCTGTGAGTTTTTTAGTCATGAGTTTAAAGCATTGTTAAGCACCCTAGGAATTCTTCATCAAAGTTCTTGTGTTTACACACCACAGCAACATGGTGTTGCTGAAAGAAAACACAGAACCATCCTAAATATTGCCAGGTCCCTCATATTTCAAGCCTCAATCCCACTCAAGTACTGGGGTGAATGTGTGTCCACTGCAGTTTATATCATGAACAGACTTCCATCCAGGGTACTTGGCTTTCTTTCCCCATATGAGAAACTGTATGTGTACCCCATTTTCTTGCTACATCTGAGAGTGTTTGGCTGTTTGTGTTATGCTGCTCAACCTAAAATTCTGGATAAGTTCTCTCCAAGGGCAATTCATGCAGTGTTCATGGGGTATTCATCAACACATAAGGGCTATGTATTGTATGATCTTCACAACCATTCATTCTTTGTGAACATGAATATTGTGTTTCATGAGCATTTGTTTCCCTTCAAACATGCCCAAAAGGGCTCCAGTCCTATGTTTCCTGTGATTACTATACTACCTTCAGATGATGCTAACTCAGGTGGTGTCTCCTGCTGTTCCTCATACTTTTGAGGTTGACACAATGGTTCAGGGGGTTGACCATGTCCCTCCTATGCCTGCTTATGAGGTAGACACAATGGATCAGGTTATTGATCATGTGTCTCTTATGCCTGTTTCTCCTCAGGCTCCAGCTGCAGCACCTAGAAGATCCACCAGGGCTTCTAAGCCTCTTATATGGCTTCAGGACTTTGTTGCTCAACCTGAAAGGAATGTTTGCACTTATCCAATTGCTAATCAACTCACTTATTCCCATCTGTCTAAAACATATCAGCATGTATTGCTTGCCTACTCAGTTATATGTGAGCCTAAATCCTTTTCAGAAGCTGATGCTGATCCAGCTTGGGTAAAGGCTATGAAGTTGGAGATTGATGCCTTAGAGAACAACAAGACATGGAGTATTGTTGATCTTCCCCCTGGCAAGAAGTCCATAGGCTGTAGGTGGATCTACAAAGTCAAATACTTGTCTTCTGGAGCTATGGAGAGACTTAAGGCCAGACTGGTAGCTAAGAGTTACAGTCAACAAGTTGGTCTTGACTATGGAGAGACATTTAGTCCAGTAGCCAAAATGGTCATTGTTGGATCCTTAGTGGCACTGGCTGCATCTAGAGGCTGGTTTATCTATCAAATGGATGTCCACAATGCATTCCTGGCCTTAATGGTAACTTGATTGAGGAGGTGTCTATGGACATTCCTAGTGGGTTTACTAGACATGGGAGACTCACGAGGTCTGCAAACTACACAAGTCCTTATATGGGCTTAAACAAGCACCAAGACAATGAAATGTGAAATTGACAGAAGCTTTTGTAGATATGGGATTCAAGCAGAGTCACTATGACTATTCACTGTTTACAAAACTAGTTGGTGGTGATACTGTAGCAATATTAGTGTATGTAGATGACTTGCTGATCACTGGCAACAATCAACAGCTACTATGTGAAACAAGACTAGATATTCAAAAGAAGTTCAAAATGAAAGATCTGGGAGAACTAAAGTTCTTTCTAGGCATTGAAGTGTCCAGATCTAACAAGGGAATACTAATTTCACAAAGGAAATATGCATTGGAGCTAATATCTAAATCAGGCCTAGGGGAGCTAAACCGGCCTGCACTCCATTGGAGTTGAATCAGACACTCACCTCAGTTAAATATGATGAGCATATCAACAATGGAGTAGCTGAAGATGATAATATTTTAGCTGATACTGCTAAATACCAAAGGCTGATAGGAAGACTTCTGTGTCTTACCATGACAAGACATGATATTGCATTCTCAGTGCAAGTATTAAGTCAATTCATGCACTGTCCTAAACAGTCACATATGAATGCAGCTCTAAGGGTAGTTAGGTACATCAAGAAAGCACCTGGTTTAGGATTGTTGATGCCTGCAAAAGAGACTACTGAACTTACAGCCTATTGTGACTCTGACTACTTGGAGGAGGGCTTATTTCTTGGAAATCAAAGAAGCAGGAGACAATGTCAAGAAACTCAGCAGAAGCAGAATTTAGAAGCATGGCAGCATGTGTTGCTGAAATAACCTGGTTGATTGGACTGTACAAAGAACTAGGAATCAAGGTGACTCTGCCAGTAAAACTAATATGTGACAGCAAAGCAGCTATTTAAATTGCAGCCAACCCCATCTTTCATGAAAGAACAAAGCATTTTGACATTGATTGTCACTTTGTTAGAGAAAGGATATGCCAAGGAATGTTGAAAACTGAACATGTAAACACTAAGGACCAGCTAGCTGATCTACTAACTAAAAGTCTTGGAAAGATTCAACACAGTGTATTGAGGAGCAAACTGGGAATGAAAAATGTATTTCAACCATAAGCTTGAGGGGGAGTGTTGATCAATGAAGGTTAAAAACAAGCTATATGGTGTGAAGTGAGTCAAGTTGTTAAGAAAGTTCTAGAAGCTTCTATAAGCAGTTAGGAAGTTTGTTACAATCCCATTTCTATAAATAGAGGTGCTCATCTAAACGTAAAGGAACGAGTTATCAGAATCAATGTAACAGTGAAGTGTTGAGCTAATAATGCAATTTTCTTTCTTCTCTTCTTCATACTTTCATACATTTCAGTGTGATCTAAACCTCCATTAATGGAGTTTTCACTCTCTAGAAATGCATCCAAACCTTTAGCTACTTTCTTCACTCTGTTGTCCAGACCATTGATTTTATTGAGCCATTTAAGCCACGGAATATAATCCCCAATGTTAAAAACACCTGCAAGTAAAAGAATTTCTTACTAGGTAAAGCCTTTAGAGCTATTCCATTCCCTTCATTGTATGTCCTTCCTATATTCACTCTGCTGATTATGTTATTAGTCATACCACTTAAAACATCTCTCAAGTCTATCACAGAATCACACTGTTGCCTAATTTTATTAATCATGTTTGATATTTCTTCTTCTCTCACATGACGATAAGATTGGACTCTTTTGTTGCTGAGAAGGTGAAGCACCGTAACACTTCTAATTTGTCTCCAGTATTCACTATAATTACTAAAGGCCACGTCTTTGGAGCCATAAAAGAGTCCATCAGCGATGCTAGACTTAGGCCTATTTGACCAAACGAGATTGTGAGTTTTCATGATATCACGAGCAGCATCAACAGAGGAAGCAACAAGAACTGGCTTACTGCCAAAGTGAAGTAGCATGAGTGGACCATATTTTTTGGATAGTTTATGGAGAGAACGGTGAGGAAGAGATCCAAGTTGATGGAGATTACCTATGATTGGAAGCTTTGTTGGAGATGGTGGTAATAACCTTTTTTGTGTGTTTGAAGGGCTAAAGAAGCACTTGTGAAAAAAGAAAATGAAGACAAGCAGAGGAACAAGAAGAAAATACTCCATTTTTCATTTAGAAATTAACAAGTATTGAGTAGAAATCGAGAAAATTTGGACTCAAATATATACATATCTTATGTACCAACCTTAAGACTAACGTAGTTTAAGTATCTTGTTAAGGTTTTGTGTGCACGACCTAATTTTGTGGTTACAGTTCAATTGAGTTATCGTTTTTGCATTGCATTTTCATAGAATTTTGGTCCAAACTATTAACAGTTGGGTATGCATGTAGGAACAAGAATTTTGCTTCAACTTGGACCAAAATAGTGTGCAAAAATATAGGCATTTAATTTGTATAAAATTGAATAAACAAACTCACACATTCAATGTGACATAATACATGTAGGATTTCAGGTAGGCTCACTAATCCATGTAGGAGTGTTTATATATCACACATATGACCTGCAATATTCGAGTGGCAAATTTAAAAGTCACAATTATCTATTGAAGTCAAGTTAAGGATAATGTTTATGTATTATGTCTTTATTATTTATTACCAATTTTTTTATTATTATTAATATAAAAAAGAATAAGTACAATGTCATATTATCATTTTGGGAAAGTAGAATGGGTTTCACAGCGGTGTTCATAGAACGAAATTTTTAGTTTGATAATATATATAGTAATATTTTTTAAAATATTATATTATTATCATATAAATTTATTGAGCGTGACTAAATTTTGATAAAGTAGAGTATGATAAGTTGATAATATATCATGTTTGTTTTAATTGTTATTTAAATTTTATTGTATTGTAATGTATCGTTTAAATTCATTTTTAGATAATAATGAAAAGACTCATTTTGTGTAACGATCGAATTAGTGTGATCGTCTCATTATTTTAATATTTTCTTCTTCTTCTTCTTTACTAATTATTTAATAATTCTATTTAATTTTTTTCCCTACTTTTTCCATAATAGCTCTATCCATACCATAATTTCCTTATAGGTTTATCATCAAATTATGAAAATGTGATATTATGTAATGTTAAAGAAAAATACTACTCCCTCCGTCCCATTTTATGTGGCAATATTTGATCGGGCATGAAGTTTAAGAAATAAATAAAGACTTTGAAATGTTTACCAAATTGCCCCTTCAAAAAACAGTCATATTAAAAAGTAGACTCTTCTCTCTCCTCATAAATGCATTGGAATACTATCTTTGATTAAATGGGACCAACAAGGGTAAAAGAGGAATTGTACTTTTAAATACTTATCATATAAGGAAATGAGACATTCTTTTTGGGACTGACCAAAAAGGAAATGGTGCCACATAAAATGGGACGGATGGAGTATTTATTTAAATATTATGCAGATTTTATGGTCACTTTGAAGAGTCCGGAACCTATTTGAGTCATAAAGAAATAAAAATGACCAAAATAAGTAATTAATATAGAAAGTAACTAAAATAGGCTTAGTGTAATTTTTTCTTCCATTTTACCTAAAAATATAAACGGTAGACGTTAGTATGTTAACGCCTGTATTTTAACATAAAATAAATTTTTTTCCCACTTTATAAAATTGTAACTTTTTTCTGTAACTTTTTCTTACACTTTATAAGAAAACTTAGAAATTTTTTACCATGCATGAGGCACAAGTATGATGTGTCGGATAAAAGTTGTATGAGACCCATTTATATTTCGGAGAAGGGCCTAAAATGCCCTTCAAGTATTTGAATTGGTACACAACTACCCTCCATCCACCTTTCGGCCCTAAAATACCCTTGATATCAATCTTTTGGCCCTAAAATACCCTTGATGTCAATCTTTTGGCTCGAAAATACCCTCGATGTTAATTCTTTGGCTCATATTTGCCTTTATTTTTTAACAGCCCCCTTGTAAAATTATTAAATATTTATTTATTATGTTGCCTAATGTGATTGGTCAAAATTTTAACTTTTCTCAAATAAATAATGAAAATCATATATTTTAGAAATTTTTTTTCAAAATATTTAAAATCACAAGTGATTCATATTTTGACCGGATACACTTAAAAATAATATTAGAAAAATAATTATTCATGATATCTTCCTGTTGGCCTTTTTTAAATCAACCCCTAATTTATTGTAACTCAACTTATAAACGGGGCAACTAAAATCCATACTCACCCTGAATGATTTCCAACTAAACAAATTATTATTTTTATTAATGATTTTTTAATTAATTATCCAAATGTTCATATTCTTTTAATTTGTATTATTGTCATGGTGGGGTGGAGGTGGGGGCAGGAGAAATAATTATCTTTATTCTTTTATTTTGAATTTTGGGTACACACAAAAGAAAAATGCAGTATACATACATAATTGTTTAAGTAAATCTTCTTTTATTGAACGAATTATTTATATATGGATATTATCATTATTTCCTTCATCTTTTCTCCCTTGTGATTTTCATAAATTGGAAGAAATTAAAATTTAAAACGGTGAACAAGATCCAAATAGAAAAAGAAAATGAAAGAACGAGGAAGTGAAGGGGTGGGGGGGGGGGGGGGGGGAGTGTAGAGAGTAGAAGACTAACTTTTTATTTTAATTTTAATTTACTATAGAATTCAAAATCAAGTCAATCATATGAGCTCATATTTTAAATAATTTCAAACTATTTTAACGGAAAAGGGTCTAAAATGCCCTTTATAAACTATGAGATTTAGTACCACATTACCCTCCATCCACCTTATGAGTATGATCCTTAGACATAAGGGTATATTTGAGCCAAAAGGTTGACGTCGGGGGTATTTCTGAACCAAAAGGTGGATGAAGGGTATTTTTGTACCAATTCAAATAGTTTAAGGGCATTTTAGGCCCTTCTCCATTTATATTTTTCCAAGTGGATCCATTTTAGAAAAATGGCCAAACTCATCTTTCTCTCTCTTCCTTTTAACGATTTCTTTTTCTCTTTCTTACTTTTTTTTAACCTTTTTTCCTTGTGTTACTTTTCTAACAATTCTTCCAAATTTTATACTTCCACTTAAATAACTTTATTCATGAAAAATATGAAATTCAAAAAATGGACTCATTCTATTTCTAACATTTTGATATTATTTTTTCATCTCGATATTGATTATTTATATTATTAAAAATAGTTATATAAAATTATTTGTTAATTTACAAAGATATAATTAATTTCAATTTTTCTATTTTATTGTAACAATTAATTATTTTTGAAAGTATAAATAAAGTTTATAAATTTACCCAAAAAAAAATAAAGGTATAAATTAGTAAAACTATTATTCTATTTCTGATTTCTTAAGAAATTTTTAAAAGAAAAAGTAGATTATTAATATGAAAAATAAAGAAGGTATAAATTTAATAAGTTATTTTATTTTTCTCTCAACAATTTCATAATCCAAAAGTACTTCAATCCACAAATACTCTTCGATAAGTAAATAGAACGGAAAGAATATCAATGATCTTGACAAACAATTACATAAGTTTTGATATTATTGTCATGAAATTCAAAACGAAAAGCATTCAAAAATATTGTATAAGTTTTCCGTCAATTTATACAATATTTTTATTCTTAAAATTCAAGCTAGGTGAAATTTAATAAATATTGTTTATCTACTTTCTTATATGTTTCTTAAGAAATTATAAATATAAATAATAATTTTAATAATTTATTCCTTAAAAGAATTTTTTGCAATTTTACAAAATTTATTTTATAATTTTAAAAAATTAATTGTTAGGATTAAAAAAACTACTTATATCTTGATTTTTATAAATTAAAAAAATAAAATTTCAAACAATTATTTATTATAATAGAATAAATAACATAGAATAGAAAAATAATATTAAAATAATAAACTAAAAACATTAATAACGATCGTAAAATTTAAATTTAAATTCAGTACGTAAAAAAATAAAGCATAAACTAATTAGATTAGCAAATAAAATTCTTAAAAGATTTGGTTAACATAATCTTAAATAAGAAAAAAATATTTTAAAAAATTAAAATAACAAAATATATTGAACAAGGGGCATAAAACTAAAAAAAAATGACAAAGGGGACTTAAAATGTTCCTTTATTAGCTTAACAAATGGGTCCCATTTATGTCCATTTGTCAATCACATAATGCCTCATACAAGTATGACATGGCGTGCCTCATACATAATTAAATCTTTTGAAAACTGAACTTTCCTTTCACTTTCGTCTTCTCACAATCAATTTTACAACTCTTCACTGGTCCCTGACCCCACAAACCAATCGCCCCACAACAAAAATTGAAGCACAACCCGACATGCAACCCAACAATCTGACCCTACAATTTTTTTAAGTTATTTATTTCTTTTCATCTTATATTCATTGATCCATGATTAATATATAAATTGGTGAAATATTTGAAATGATATTGTTGTTCTAATTTATTTAAAAGTTCGTTTATATATAGTTAAAATCAAAAGTATGATTTTACTCTTAGAATAAGTGCTAATATTTTGTGAAGTAGTAATCTAGAATCAAGGAGAAAAGCCAAAAAAAACTAATAAAATCTGCAATATTAACACTCTGTTTGGATCATTGTTACCCATTGTATTGTATTGTATCATTACTATACCTATAATGTTTGTTTTTATTGTTAGTTAAAATGTATTTTAATGTATTGTTAAATTTCGTTGTTACATAACAATGAAAAGCCCTATTTTATGGAACAACTGATTTGGTGTGTTCCCATTGTTACTTAATTTCTTTTTCCAATTATATCTTTACATAATATTTCAAAATACTATTTTACCCTTTACTTTATATTATTTAATTCTAGTCAAACTTCCTACACTAGAATAATTAAAGATATTTTAGTAAATTTATAAATTATAATATAGTACGATACAATCAAACCAAACAATTAAAATGTTATTAAACAACAACAAACAATACAGTCTAGCCAAACATTGTATCTACCATACAGTACAGTACAGTACAATACAATACAATACATTATGAAACAATGAGTAACAATGATCCAAACAAAGTGTAAGGGTGTCAGATGGAGTTGATTAGAGTAGTACTATAAATAGGAGATTTTGGAAAGTTAACTTTTCTTATAAAGTGTAAGAAAAAATTGCACTTCATAAAGTGTAAGAAAAAGTTACACTTTATAAAGTGGGGGAAAGAATCTGTTTTATGTTAAAATATAGACGTTAACAGACGTTAGTCTGCCATTTATATTTTTGGATAAAACGGAAGAAAAGATTATACTAAGCCTATTTTAGTTATTTTTAAAAATACGGAAAAGGGTCAAAATTACCCCTGAACTATGTGAAATAAACCACTTATACCCTCCGTTACATTTTGGGATCAAAAATACCCCTGCCGTTATTCTAGGAGACCACAAATACCCTCAAGAGTTAACACCCCAAATTTTTAGTGACGTGGCAAGCCACATTGGACTAATCCCTCCACCTAAGCATTGCCAACTAAGGTTCACTACAAAAGAACTTAACCTTTAGTGGCGACAAAGTCGCCACAAATTTCCAAAATATTGCCACTAAAGGTTATGAGTGATTTTTAGTGGCAACTAAGGCTCTAACAACCATTCACTAGTAAAACCTATTTTTTCAACAAAAAAATATGATAATTAATTTTTGATTGCAACCTAATTTTCTAAAATAAATAACTTGCAATATCAATATTAAAAACATACAATATTATTACGAAAAATCATCAAAATTACTTCTCGATTCAAATCTCCTACTATATAATGCATCATTGCATCATTGTACATTTTATACATTTACATATGACATAAAAATAAAACATACAGTATCTTCAAGCTCCTACTTAATCGATATTGTAACACCCCGTATTCGAAACAGACAAAAAAATACAGATTTCGAGAAGTTGCAGGTGCAACTTACGGTCACCATCCACGGACCGTAGGTCAGACCACGGCCCGTGCTGGTGGTCCGTGGTTCACCACTGCAAACCCTCCCAGACTCAGTCAGAAAATTTGGCTAAGTGTCGACCCACGGCCGGACTTACGGTCCGTAGGTCAGGTCACGGAACGTAGTTCGTGTCCGTGGATCGATGCCCCAAAAAGCCCAGCCTCAGTCCCGATTGACGGTTGACCAGCACGAACCGTCAATCGATC
>NW_006239858.1:22142-25561 GCF_000226075.1 Solanum tuberosum
TAGTTAGATTCAGCTTAGTATTTTGAGTTTGATATTTCTTTTGTATTAAACTCTCAGATTTGATATATTCAGTTATAGTATATGGGTATTCCCCATCTTTTCAGAACTATTTATGATTTAGCTTCCGCATCAGTTTATTATCTTTAGTATGCTCATGATCATGCCAGCAGGGTTAGCTTGGGATCACTTGTGGTCCTAGGTCCCATGTCCGCGTCTCGGGGGTAGCTCGGGGCGTGACAGATATCATTTTTTATTTTTTAAAAACAATGAAGAAAAAAACACAAAATTAGAATTTAATGTTAAAAATTTTTAGTGACGGTTTTCTGGGTTTTTGTGGCGACTGTTATTGCCGCTAAAGGTTAGTTCTTTTGTAGTGAATCCTAGTTGGCAACGCTAGGTGGAAGGATTAGTCCCACGTGGCTTGCCACGTCAATAAAAATTTGGGGTGTTAACTCTTGAGGGTATTTGTGGTCTCTTAGGATAACAGCAGAGGCATTTTTGATCCCAAAATATAACGAAGGGTATAAGTGGTCTATTTCACATAGTTCAAGGGCAATTTTGACCCTTTTCCGTAAAAAATATGACTTATTTTGATCACTTTTCTTTCTTTATGGTTCAAATAGGTTCCGGATTCCACTTTAAAGGATAACAAATCTATCTATTTGTCTACATTTTATATTAAAAGTATGAAAGTTATTGAATGGAGTTTTTGTTCTTTTTTTTTGGTAAAAAACTTTACAGATAATTTTTTATTATTATTATTATAAGGGAAAAAATCTAAATTATAAGAAGATAATTAATTTCCTATTTTAATATTTGGAGAATAATTATTTTTTTCTTTTTAGTGGAAAATTCATTAGAAGTAGAGTTTATTTTACGCAATACTCCCTCCATTTCATATTAATTGAATTTTTGAGGCATTTTTCATTTTTCAAATTAACTTAATTGTTCAGTTTTCAAAACTACTTTTAGAGTGTTCTTCCAATTTTATCCTTCATTTGAATTTTCAATGTGATGACTTCAATAAATTTGATAATAATTAATAAGGGTAAAATGGAAACTATGTTCAATTTATGTCTTAATCTACTTTTCTTAAAGGGTGTGAAACACCTCAAAAATTCAATTAATGTGAAATGGAGGGAGTAATATTTTATTGGAAAACCTAAAATCTACTTACAATTTAAATTCATTTTATATAGATTTTATTTATTCAGCTTTAGGAATCACTTTAGAATTAGGATTTCTTTAACCAATTACGGAATATTACATACGTATGTCTCTCTTTATTTAGGTTTTAGACCATTCTTTTCAAAAAAAAAAATATATCAATACTTTGTTACTTAAATAATTACTAGTAATTTGTACAATTTTGGTTTTGAATAAAAATTTCATAACAGCAAATTTCAATGAAGTAATCAATCAAATAGGTTAGGCGATATCAATAAAGACTGTGGTGTAATGATAAGTAGTGTTCATTCTTAATCGAAGGGTTCAAGTTTGAGCCTCATTAAATATGAAGTCGCCTTTTTACTTTGATTTAAAAACACTTAAGGGGTCGTTTGGTACAATTACAAAGATTAATAATGCAGGAATTAATAATGCTGAGATTAATAATGCAGGGATTAGTAATGTAGAGATTATTTTTACCAAGTGTTTGGTTCATTGTTTCCCACCTCATCTTGTGTTTGGATTAAAACTTTATAAAAAACATCTTTCCAACTATACCCTTGAATTATTACGCAATTGGGTTAAGGTAAATAATTGCCGGATAATATTATTTTTTATGACCTTCTAATTAGCTATGAGAAGAACAATTTTGTTGTCATGTTTGCCTTTTTTCACTTAAATTATTTGAGGATAAATAATTGTCATCTTAGTAAATTGATCGCTTACAAAATGACAATTTTCAATTTAAAAAAAGATAAACTATCAACTTTTAAAGTTGAAAAGACGGTAAACAATAGTAAAATTGAATAAACCATCTAAATTTACACATAAAATTGCAAGTTGTAATTTTAATATGTATTCAATTTTATAAATTGTTCAAAATATAAATAATTAGAAAACCACACAAACATATATAAACAAATTATACCTTCAATTAAGATCACAAACGTCATGTGGTGATATATTTGCCTTTTTAATTAGTTAATGTTAAACAACTCACACTTTAAATATTGTATTAATTTGGATTTATTTAGTAAAAAATAACTATCTCTAAATAATTTGTAAGCTAATTTATTTAAATAAATTTACTAGTACAAATATAAAACATAAAATCAAGAAAATAAATAAAATAATTAAAATAATTTGAGAGATATTTTTTGTCTTTACATAAACTTATTCCATGATATTATATCACATGTATTACTAATACCTCCAAATGGAAGGTATATGTAATACATCCTATAATACCATCACCATGTAAGAGGTATAACTAATTCATACATAGACCCAATTTCCTATCAAACATAATACTAAATAATATCATACATAATACATGAATTATTTGTTTTAATACGGCCTACCAAACTACCCCTAACAGTCCAAAATTTACCTCATTAATCTCAAATGTCACTACTCACTCTGTCCCATCATACTTGTCAACAACCTTTGTCAGCCAAGTATTTTTAGCACGTGGCTTTTCCCCTCCATTATTTCTTGACTTTTTCTTTCTTTCACTCTGTCTTTTTTTCTTTTTTCTTCGAATGGGATGGACACCATATTTGCTCCTTAAATTCATCAATTGAAAATAGTTATTTCGACAGAATTTTACCTCTGTAATATTAGTCCCACACGTCAATTATATCACACTTGATATACAAGGCTTCTTTGCAATCAATTATATACCATCTAAATGAGTTGGGAACCTAAATAGGCCACAAAAACATAAAAGTGATCAAAATAAGCCACTACTTTAGAAAGTAACTAAAATAGGCTTAGTGGAAGAAAAAATTCCACTTTATCTAATATTCTAAACGTTTTCCGTTAGTCCCATAACGTGTATATTTTAATATATAACGGAACTATTTCCTACACTTTATAAAATGGAACTATTTCTTACACTTTATAAAGTATAAGTTTTTCTTACACTTTGTAAAGTGGAACTTTTTCTTACACTTTATAAAGTGGAAGAAAAAATTATGTTTTACAAAGAGGAATATTTTTCACGTTTTTATCTCTTTATGAAGCTTTTGCAGTGTTTGTCATACAATTATATTGATTTGACATATCATAAAAACGGAAAAAATTATTACACTATGTATTTTTATTTTTTTATTCTGAAAAATCCTCCAATCTCTATTTAAGGAGGACGTTCAATTTTTTATTCTGAAAAATCCTTCAATCTCTATTTAAGAAGGACGTTCAAACATAGTTGATAGCACCTACAACATAAAGTCTTCTATATTTGTTCATTT
>NW_006239858.1:27606-44498 GCF_000226075.1 Solanum tuberosum
ATTATTCCTCTTTGTAAAGAATAATTTTTTCTTCCAATTTATAAAGTGTAAGAAAAAGTTCCACTTTACAAAGTGTAAGAAAAACTTATACTTTATAAAGTGTAAGAAATAGTTCCATTTTATAAAGTGTAGGAAATAGTTCCGTTATATATTAAAATATACACGTTATGGGACTAACGGAAAACGTTTAGAATATTAGATAAAGTGAAATTTTTTCTTCCACTAAGCCTATTTTAGTTACTTTCTAAAATAGTGGCTTATTTTGGTCACTTTTATGTTTTTATGGCCTATTTAGGTTCCCAGAAAAGCTTTAGTTGGATGGTGAAATATCAAACATCAACAAGTAACACATCTTTTGGTCTTATACGTGTAGAATAGCTTGATGTTTTTGGCAGGCATATTAATAGTATTATCTACAGAACATGTTAAAACAGTAAATTTTGAATACAGAGAACATAAAAAAAAAATACCCAACAACTTTATAGACTAGTACACTTATTTATTTCATATTGTGAAAATATTAACTAGACCATGGAGTAGCCACCACAAGCAAAGGTGATTTCCTACGAACAGCGAGCCCATTACATTCAGTCATATCCAAATCCTCCCCTTTTATCCCTTTTGGTAATGCAAAATTGAATTTGTGTACGAGGTTTGCTAATGCTAGCTCATTCACCATAATAGCAAAAGGAATTCCTGGGCAACCCCTCCTCCCAGCTCCAAACGGAATTAACTCAAAGTTTAGTCCTTTCACATCAATATTACTATTCAAGAACCTTTCTGGCTTGTACTCCTCCGGATCATCCCACGATAATGGGTCTCTGCCGATTCCCCAAGCATTAATAAGGACTTCAGTTTTAGCAGGTATGTTATAGTCAAGTAATTTTACTTCTTCCATTGATTCTCGAGCAACTAGAAGTGGAACAGGTGCATGAAGCCTGAGGGACTCTTTGATCACTGCTTTAAGATAGTGCATATTTCCTAAGTCATCCTCTGTTATCTCTGTTTTCCCTTGGCCTAATTCTCGCACTTGATCCTCTAATTTTTTCAGAACTCTTGGATGCCTCAAAAGCTCTGTCATTGTCCACTCCAAAACTGTATATGTTGAATCTGTGCCGGCAACAAATGCATCCTATGCGTTATAAAGAAACACAAATTGGGACGATGGTCAAATGGTAAATATATTAGTAGTATGAATTATATTCAAACTAAATGCTTAAAAGAAAAAATAAAACAAGACACACACACACACTAAAGAGGGAAATTTTACCAAAAGGAGAGCTTTCAATGAATCTCTTTGAAGAGGAAAACCAGTCTCCTTTCCATTCTGAATTTCAAGCAAAACGTCCACGAAATCTTTAGCTTCACCCGCACTGTATTCTGCTTTCTTGTTCCTAATCACGCGTTCTTCAATGACGCTGTCTAGAAATGCATCCAAATCTTTTGCTACTTTCTTTACTTTGGTGTCCAGACCTTTAATTTTATTGAGCCATTTAAGCCACGGAATATAATCCCAAACGTTAAAAGTACCTACAAGCATAAGAGTTTCTTCTAGGAGAGTCTTTAGATCTATTCCACTTTCCCCTTCATTGTATGTCCTTCCTATGGCCACTCTGCTGATTATGTTATTAGTCATACCACTAAAAACATCTCTCAAATCTATCACAAAATCACACTGTCGCCTAATTTTATCAATCATGTTTGATGTTTCTTCTTCTCTCACATAACGATAAGATTGGACTCTTTTATTACTGAGAAGGTGAAGCACCATGACACTTCTAATTTGTCTCCAGTATTCACCATACGGACTAAAAGCCATGTCTTTGGAGCCATAAAAGAGTCCATCAGCCATACTAGATTTAGGTCTATTTGACCAAACGAGATCGTGAGTTTTCATGATATCACGAGCAGCATCGACAGAGGAAGCAATAAGCACAGGCTTACTGCCAAAGTGAAGTAGCATGAGAGGACCATATTTTTTGGATAGTTTATGGAGAGAACGGTGAGGAAGCGATCCAAGTTGATGGAGATTACCTATGATTGGAAGCTTTCTTGGAGATGGTGGTGATAACTTATTTTTGGTGTTTGAAGGGCTAAAGAACCACTGATGAAGAAAGTAAATGAAGACGAGCAGAGGAGCGAGAAGAAAATATTCCATTTTTGTTTTACAAATTAAAAAGTATTGAGTACATATCGAGAATATTTTGACTCAATTATCTCTTAGGTAAGATAGACAGAAATTGTGTGGTTACAGTTCGATTGCCTTGTCTTCTTGTCATTCAATTACTCCCTCTGTTCCATTTTACGTGAGGTAGTTTGACTCGGTACGAAATTTAAGAAAGAAAGGAAGACTTTTAAAACTTGTGGTTCAAAATGAATGATAGAAATTTATGTGGCTGTAAATCATTTCATGAAGGGTAAAATAGACATTTTATAGTGAAATTGTTACTTAATATAGAAATGTGTCATTCTTTTTGGAACTGACTAAAAAGAAAAGTAAGTCATATAAATTAGGACAGAAGGAATAATAAAATTGTCAATTTTGGCTACCTTGAAAATCTTCTCAAAATATTTAGATATTCAAATTAAATCACCCCTTATCCTTAGAGAACGATATTCAATTTAGACACTCAAATTAAATCATGTTCTAATTGAACATCTCAACTCCTAATAAAGTGTTCTAATTAGATATTTTTATCTCCAAATATTCAAAAATATGATTACATACTTGTGTTCCCATGTACTCCATCTGTCTCTAATTACTTGTTCATTTTTTCTTTTTTAGCTTGTCCCTAGTTATTTGTTTATTTTGACAAATCAAGAAAAGACAAATTCTTTTTACTTATTATATCCTCAATTAATTATTTTGAAAAATGTAGAACTTCTTGAAAATTTTAAGTTTTTAATTCACACAATTAATAATTAATAGTGGTAAAATGACAAACTCACTATGACAATTATTATTTTCTTAATAGGTGTGTCATTTCAAAAGTGAACAATTAATTAGGAATAGAAAGGGAGTATATTTTTGCAAAATTTCCAAATAAAAATCGTCAATAATCATATTTATTTAAAAGTGAAATTCAACAAAGTTAAAAATTGAATACTAAAAAAATTCTATAAAATTTATATGGACTATAACACGGTGATCAAATTAGGCCAACTAAGGAAGTTGAAAAGGATCCGTTCAAAAGGAGCAATATGTCACGAACTTAGAGTTTTCGTTAAAGCTCCGTGCGGCGCTTGACAACTTACTCACTATTCTTTCAAGAGCTTGCAAGCTCAAGCAAGCCTTTAAGATTAAGATCGATAAGAGAATGAAAGGAAAGACTTAGAAAGAACAAGAGAGAGCTTTTGAAGAAGGCTTTTGTATTGCTTTGGAAGATTGCTTACAACTTGAGTGATGCCTTGCAAATGGTTGGCACCTCTATTTATACTACCAACTAAGGACTAAAGTGTAAATTAAAATTACTTTACAAGTCCCTAAGTTATTTACACAAAGGTCCCTTTCTAGAGAAATCTACATGGTATAGGACCTTCCATGGCCTTCTTGAGAAATCTAAAGGTTTCTAGAGTTCTCCGCAAGCCTCTCCTTAACTCTAGAACCTTCTGCCCCTATCCGGCTGCGAAGTCGGACTGTCAAAGTGGCGGGGCGTCACAAATAGGACCACAAAACCAGCTCAGAAGTTATCAGATTATAGCTCGAAATCTAGGTAACTAGAGTGGGTTAGGTTATTCAAGTATGAGGTCTTTTTCAGAAGTCATTCAACATTGATTTTTAATTTAAAATTCATTCAATTATAGACTATTTTTACAAAAAGTTTCTCAACTTAGATTTTAAATTTAAAAGTCACTTAATATGAACATATTTCACATAAAGCATTCAACTATACATATTTTACTTTTAAAGTCACTCAACCTATTTTTGACATGAATTTTTTCTTTAAATTTTAAGAAATAAAAAAATATCATTGAAATGATTGATCCGTATATACAGATCATAACTAACCCATTTTTATTTTTCAATTTTTTTTGTTTTAAAAAAAAATTACATGTCAACAACTTTTATTGAAAAAATTAATTAAATAAATTGAGTGACTTTGTAAGTAAATAAAATATCAATAATTGAATGACCATTTGAGATATTATTTCTAAATACATACAAGGACAGGGTTATTAAATAGTTGATAGAGATATTTTGTACGTAGGCAGAATATAGTTAGAATTCTCTGTCTCTCCCCGCTATCTGTTTGTTGAAGAAGAAATATGAAAAAGGCAAGCTTCTTTTGCAATCAGTTATATCCCAACTAAACCTGGCAAAACTTTACTTCATGATTAATTAATGTAGCATGTTAGGATATCTACCAATCCTAATTAAGGACGGGCAGATTTAAAATATTTGTATATAGTTACACTAGAAAAGCTCGAGGCTTATTGAATGAGCACAAATCAGATCTGCCAATGGAGAGAAGCTTGTAGAGGCAATCTTCAAGTCTACCTTCCAATAGGACCTTCCCTGTTGTCCGATCCTTCACAAGACAAAAATAAGGATGGTCTCTTCGCCAACTTGACGTCAAAAATGTATTTTTACATGGCGAGTTACAAGAAGAGGTATATATGACTCAACCTACTAGATTTATTGATCCACAGTTTCCTAATCATTTGTGTCGTTTACATAAGACGATGTATGGTCTCAAACAATCCCCTAGGGCTTGGTTTGAGAAGCTCAGTTCAACATTACTCCGTCTTGGCTTCAGTAGCTCTAAGTCAGATACTTCGCTGTTTATTCATTCATGTGGTTCCAACATTACTATAGTGTTGGTTTATGTGGATGACCTTAAAGTGACAAGAAGTTTCACTGAATTCATAAATACTCTCATTCTGAAGTTGTCCTTTGACTTTTCTGTGAAAGATTTAGAAGATTTGCATTATTTTTTAGGTGTTTCCTACTGGTTTAGTATTATCTCAACCAAATATATTATAGACATTATTTTACAGAGAGCTCATATGGATGGTGCACAACCCATTTTAACTCCTATGGTTAGTGGGTTGCAATTATCCAAGCATGGAAGCACTCCCATTGAAGATAGAGCATTATACCGAAGTCTAGCCAGGGCTCTTCAATATCTCAACTTTAATAGACCAGATGTATCCTATTCTGTTAACAAATTATGTCAACTTATGCATTCTCCTATTGTTACTTATTTTCAAGTGATAAAACGTGTGATACATTATTTGAAAGGGACTATGCATCCTAGTTTACAACTTCGACAATCTCTGACACTAGTTGTCAATGGCTTCTCTGATGCGGATTGGGCAAGGTATCCTAATGATCGACAATTCACTCATGGTTATTGTATTTTTTCAGGGCCTAATCTGGTATCGTGGTGTTCCAAGAAGCAAATAGTTGTTGAACAAATTTAGTACTGAATCCGAATATCGAGATCTAGCTGCTGCTACAGCTGAGATTACATAATTACAACATCTTTTACAAGAATTACACGTTCATTTGCCTAAACCTCCTAAGCTCTGGTGTAACAGCTTATCTTACTGCCAATTCAATCTTTCATGCTCGTACGAAGCATATTGGATTTTCCTTTTTTCAGAGAGAGAGTTGCCTCTAAGGATATGAACGTCTGTTACATAAGCTCAAGAGATCAAGTAGTTGATACCTTAACTAAAAAGTATCTGAAGAATTTGAAGGGTTACCTAGTAATTAAATGCACTAAATTCAATATGTGGATAATGAACCATATTCATCTATCAATACCTTTAGCTACTTGGTGAAAAATAAAAAGACATGTTTGAGTAGGGATGGGCAAATGATTGGATTGGATCGGATTTAGATGGATTGAATGGATTGAGCAAAAATGGTTTGGATTACTATCCACCCAAATAGAATATGGGTAAATATGGATCTGGTCAAATATGATTTGGGTAAAATGGTTCTAACCCATTTAAAACCTCTCCATTTTTCAATTGAGTTTGAAAATTAATATTAATTTTTTTAATTTTTTAGCACAATTAAGAATTTTGAGTGGAAGTGAAAACTAAGTGATCTATTATGGGTCAATATGGATATCCATATTTTACCCATTTTGACCATATTTGTAGAGACTCTTAAAATAACTTGAATCTCATATTTACCCAATTAAAATATGAGTGATCCAAGTCATTAAATATTGGGTAAAATTGATTCATTTCATTAATATGGCTGAAATTGCCACCCCTATGTTTGAGACATTTTGTTTCTCCTCATTCACTTTCTTCCATTTAATTCCGTTTAAATTCCTACCTAAAGTTTAAGTTACAAATTTTCAATATAAGTAACTGTTTATCTCCTACTTAAGACTCATCTGTACAAGGCTTCGTTTGATATTAATTTGATATTAATTGAACACTTCAATTATATCACTGTTGGAATACTGGCCCCCCAGATTTGCGTAAGGAACATGTATATTCTATATGTTCCTTTGCAGATTACAACAGTTACGTTATGTAAAACAAATAAAATAATGACACAATATTTTATCGCGAAAAACCCTGGCTCATAAAGGGTAAAAAACCACGACATACACCTCTGTAGGATTTAACTCTACTTCATTAAACTCTGAACCTCAACAAAAGATTATAGACATATGTAACCTAAGGAATTATAAACTCTAATTCCTAGAAGCCAACAACCAACTAGATCGTCAACCCACTTCAAGTTATGAATTTGGATTACAACTCTTGCAATCCTAGGAACTAACTCTAATTCCTAAATTTCAACACAACCCCCTCAAGGTTTATGTTCTCAAGTCTTCAAGTCCTCTCAATTTGAAGACTCTATTCCTACTCCAGTTTATACTTCACTAGATCTAGAAAGAATTAAAGATACAACTCAATAAAAACTCAATACAAGCAAACTTGACTTAAGAACTATAAAACATATGCCTATGAATCAGTTCTTCAATTCTTGTTTCCTTGCGTTGGCTACACTTCGTAATCAGAAATCACTCAAATATGAACTCCCTCTATTTGATTGTATTCTGCTTGTAACTCTCTGTTTAAGTGTGCAAGTTTCGTTGGAAGATCCTTGCTCTATTTATAGACTAAGTAGACCAAGAATCCTTTTCCTACTTCAACTCTACTTCAATTTGTTTTCCTACTTCAACTCTGCTTCCTTATCCGTGTGGAATTTGAAAATTCTTGTAAACTGATTTTATGCACGCTTCCTCTTCCTTGAAGGAATTCTTTATGATAGGAACCTTTTTGCACTGCTTTCTTGTCGAAAAAGCAACCATTCCACCGATTTATAACTTCTAATTCGCATGGTTGACGTTCTCCTTATCCCAGTCGAATTCTGTCTGAAAGGAACATGTCGGAGCAACCTGTTTCTTTCATCTGTTTCCCTATTTGTCAATCATCAAAATCTTTCTCGATCTAACAATCACTGTTTGTAGAAGAAGAAGAAAAAGAACACTCAAAATACAAGGCTTCTTTTGCAATCAGTTACTATATCCTAAGTTCCTAAACCTGGCAAAGCTTTAGTTGGATAGTTAAATATCAAACGGCAAGATGATTTATCAATGAAGTACGTGACACATCTTTTAGTCCTTACGTGTAGAATAGCTTGATGTTATACTTATTGGCATACAAGAACATGTCAAAAAGAAGAAATCTTGCAAAGAACAACAAAAAGGAAGCAGACCAACACTTATATCATATAGTAAAATTATTAACCACTAGCTAGACCATGGAGTAGCCACCGCAAGCAAAGGTAATTTCCTACGAACACCGAGCCCATTGCATTCAGTCATGTCCAAATCTTCTTCTTTTGGTAATGCAAAATTGAACTTGTGCACAATCCTTGCTAATGCTAGCTCATTTATGATAATAGCAAAAGTCATTCCTGGGCAGCCCCTCCTTCCAGCTCCAAACGGAATCAACTCAAAGTTTTGTCCTTTGACATCAATATCACTATTCAAGAACCTCTCTGGCCGGTACTCCTCTGGATCATCCCACAACAATGGGTCTCTGCCCATTGCCCAAGCATTAATAAGGCCTTGAGTTTTAGCAGGTATGTCATAGTCTAATAATTTTACGTCTTCCCTCAATTCACGAGGAAGTAGAAGTGGATTCGGTGGATGAAGCCTGAGGGACTCTTTGATCACTGCTTTAAGATAGTGCATATTTCCTAAGTCATCCTCTGTTATCTCTGTTTTCCCTTGGCCTAATTCTCGCACTTCATCCTCTAACTTTTTCAGAACTCTTGGATGCATCAAAAGCTCTGTCATTGTCCACTCCAGAGATATATACACTGATTCTGTGCCACCAACAAACGCATCCTATGCATTATAAAGAACCACAAAGAATAATATGAAAATTAACAAAATAACATATACTATAAATGTTATAGAAATAATATTCTAATTGATAAGTTTTTAACTATTTCCCAGTACTCTTCTAAGTGTTGAATCTTGATGATAGACAGAATGGATGTACTGTTGAGGATATTGAAACTAGGGACTTTCATTGAATATCATGTTGATTGTGGATTAACTGATCTAGAACCTATACATGGACAACTAACCCTGGTCTAGTAGAATTGATAGGACTATTGTCAATTATGCCTCGTTAACATAGAAATATCTAAAAGAATAACTTCACAAAATTCACTCAAATTTAAAAAAGAGGTTCACACACAAGTGAAAACGTAACACCCGTCCGTGTCTCACAAATTCTTCCCCTAACAAAACTCTTGAAGCCCTTAGGACTACATTGTGGATCTTCTTCATAGACAGATACTTAAAAGAAAATTAAAACAAGAAACACACCAAGGAGGGAAAATTTACCAAAAGGAGAGCTTTCAATGAATCTCTTTGAAGAGTATAACCAGTCTCCTTTCCATTCTGAATTTCCAGCAAAATGCCCACGAAATCTATAGCCTCACCCATACTGCATTCTCCTTTCTTGTTCCTAATCAAGCGTTCTTCAATGATGCTCTCTAGAAATGCATCCAAATCTTTAGCTACTTTCTTCACTCTGCTGTCCAAACCATTGATTTTATTGAGCCATTTAAGCCACGGAATATAATCCCCAATGTTAAAAGTACCTGTTAGTACAAGAAGTTCTTGTAAGAGAGCCTTAACAGCTATTCCACTTTCCCCTTCATTATATGTCCTTCCTATGGTCACTCTGCTGATTATGTTATTAGTCATACAACTTAAAACATCTCTCAAGTCTATCACTGAGTCACACTGTTGCCTAATTTTATCAATCATGTTTGATATTTCTTCTTCTCTCACATGACGATTAGATTGGACTCTTTTGTTGCTGAGAAGGTGAAACATGACAATGCTTTTAATTTGTCTCCAGTCTTCACCATAGGAAGTAAAGGCCACGTCTTTAGAGCCATAAAAGAGTCCATCAGTGATGCTAGATTTAGGTCTATTTGACCAAACGAGATCGTGAGTTTTCATGATATCGCGAGCAGCATCAACAGAGGAAGCAATAAGCACTGGCTTACAGCCAAAGTGAAGTAGCATGACTGGACCATATTTTTTGGATAGTTTATGGAGAGAACGATGAGGAAGCGATCCGAGTTGATGGAGATTTCCTATGATTGGAAGCTTTCTTGGAGATGGTGGTAATAACCTTTTTTGTGTGTTTGAAGGGCTAAAGAACCACTGATGAAGAAAGTAAATGAAGGCAAGCAGAGGAACAAGAAGAAAATACTCCATTTTTGTTTTACAAATCGAGAATATTTGGACTCAAATATATATCTCTTATTTGGTGTACAAAGCCGAATCAAATTCCAAATTGAGTCAAATCATAAAAGAACCACCTAATGATTTGGTTTGACTTGGTAATGCAAAAAAAATCCAACTATACTTGGATTGGGTTGATTTTAACTATAAAAAAAAGTCAACAAGACATTATATATATAATTTTAAAATTTTATTTTATACATAAAATTATTCACTTTGATATAATTTCTAAAATATTTCTTATACTTTTTCATAATTTTTATCTTTTAACATATTATTTCAAGTTTTTGAGACTTAGAATTTTGAATTGTCTAATAAACGTTATAGTCCATAGATACTAGTAACTCTAATAAAGCTCAAATCAAAATCAAATTAGTATTAATGCTAACAAAAAGAATTAATTCAACACTAAGAATGACGACAATGTTGAATATTTATTTTTTAGTTTTACGTTGATTTAGACATTTAAAATACTAAACCTAGTTTTAATTTTTCTTTAATGCTTATCATGTAAGTTACTATTACTTATTAGACTTATTTTAATATGATTTAGTACTTTTAAATTATAGTCATTTTCATTATGACTTATTAATTTACAATATTTATTTTATGCGATTTCATTATTATTTTTTGTTGAATATTTTAGTGTCATCACTCATCTCATATTTTGTGTTATTTTCTTAAGAATCGCCTTATAAAGTTGTATTTTAGTAGGATTAAAGAAATATTTGAAGCACAAGTTAATTATATGTTTGTAAGAATACTTTATCAGAAAAAACCCGAGTTTTATTAATTTGGTTTGACTTATAAATTTAAAAATCTAACACAAATAATTTGATTTGGTATTTAAAACCCTAACCATCCTGACCATGTTCACCCTATCTCTTATTTACCAACCTTAAGACTAACGTAGTTTAAGTATCTTGTTAAGGTTTTGTGCGCGCACACAAATTTTATGGTTACAGTTCGATTGCGTTAGATTTTTGCATTGCAATTCATAGAATTGTGGTCCAAATTATTAATAGTAGTGGTATTTTTTAACTCAACTATTAACGATAGTAATATTTTTTAATCAAACTATTGATTGAGGACATTTTTGTTTAATTTCACATTATCCAAAGAATTTTGACCCTTTTCTCTATTTCTAATGACATCATCTAATGTTTTGAAAGTATACTTAAATAGTATAAAAAGATCATAGGACAAAAATGAAGGAAAAGAAAATGCAGTATTGTAAATAATATAATATAATCGCAGTCGATCGTCTCCCCTGCAACTTGTTTGATTGTTGTAATCAATTAACTGTATTGTATTGTTAGTTTAAGTATAATGTTTGCTTTGATTATTATTTAAATTTTACTGTATCGTATCATTTAAATTTATCATTAGGTAACAATGAAAATATCCATTTTGTGTAATGACTAATTTGGTATGATCGCATCGTTATCTTAATTTTTTCTTCTAATTTTGTATTTTTACTGATTATTTAATAATTATATTTAATCATGATCCTAACTATCTTTTCATAGTAGTTCTACCTCGTATCGTAGTTGTTTTCTTATAGATTTATCATCAATGATATTATGTAACGACGGAGAACAATTCAATCTATTCAAACATTATGTTACTATATATTGCAGCACGAAAGTCCTTAAAAATGTTAATGAAATTTTTTTTCCTTCATTAAAAACTTTAAAATAAAATTTTCATTTACTATTTTCCTCAAATTATATTATTATTAAACGGGAAGAAGTTTAAATTATGGGAAGATAAATAATTGTCTATTCTTAGTAATAGGAGAATAATCAATTACTACTTTTAGTACAGAACTCTTTTAAGTGGAAAATTCATTCGACGTAGAATTTGTTTAGGCAATAATCTTTTTATTGGAAAACCTAACAACTAAAATTTAAATTCATTTTTTATATAGATTTTATTTATTTAACTTTAAGAATCACTTAAGAATTAGAATTCCTTTAACCAATTAAGGAATATTACTTACGTATGTCTCTCTTTATTTAGGTTTAAGATCGATCTTCCAAACTTGCCATAGGGATGGGGTGATATTAGGTTTAGGCTTAGAGTTTTTTTACAAATTGAGATCTCGATAGTATTTATGATTGAAGGGATAAGTTTTCTTGTGATTTGAGGTCAAAAATTTAGTTTGTTCTTGAAGTTTACAATACTAAATGATCCTATTCTTGATAGAATTAGGATTCCTTTTAGCTAATTAAGGAATTTTACATAGGCATGTCTCTTTATTTTGGTTTTGAATAAAAATTTCATAACAATAAATTTTAATGAAAAAAATCAACTAAATAGGTTAGTGACTTTATAGATAAAATATTCATAGTTGAATGATTTTGAGGTTATAAAAGAAAGTTGAACGATTTTATGTGAGAACAACTCTTAGTTAAGTGAGTGACTTTAGAAGAACTTTTAGTTGACCGACTTAGAGCTTATAAAAGAAAGTTAAGTTACTTTGTAACATAAATTTTTTTAATTGAGTGACCACCAGCAAAATTATCTCATCTAACCAACTAGCAAAATGAGCCTTGATAGTTTAAACTTTAATAAGTTCAAAATTTACCTCATTACTCACTCTGCCACTTATTTCTTCACCTTTTCTTCTTTTTTCTTCAAATGGGATGGACCCCAAATTTGCTCCATCGAGTGAAAATAGCTATTTCCACAGAATTTTACCTCTATGGTTATGTAATATTAATCCCACACGTCAATTATATCCCACTTTGTTGAGGGGAAAAACCCACTGTCAAATCAAAATATCAAGTTTCTTTTTCCAATCCATCTACTTATGGAAAAGCTTTAGTTGGATGGTTCAATATCAAAAGAACAAATAATACTTCTTTTGGTCTGAACGAAAATATTTTATTTATAAACTCAAAAGTTTATTAATTTTATTTCAAGTTCTTTCTAATCTTTTCTCTTTGTATATTGAAAAATAACTACCAACATCTTATTTTATAATAGTAAGAAACCAAATTAAAGTACAACTAGAAAATATTTTCTTATATGAACAAAGACAAACAAATCCTAACTAAACATTAATTAAATAAATACCAAATATAATAAATACTAAACATTTTAGGATTCCTACTCCAACTTTAAATTATTATTCCAACATTCTCCCGTAATTCAAAGTTGTATACTCTTGCCTTTTTCTTCTTGTCATTGTTGTTGTGGTGGAAAACACTTTTCTTCAATTTCATTCTTGTCATTATTGTTGTATTAGAGAACTTTTCTTTAATATTCAATTGACAATTGTTGGAGTACTTCTCTTTAATTCTCATTTATTTTTTTCTTGATTGTGTTGGAGCAACTTTTCTCCAATTTCCAAGTAGAAATCAAGGAGTATTGAATGGAAATCAAGAATATTTGGACGCAATTATCTCTTATCAATTGTGTGGTTATAGTTCGATTACGTTATCTTTTTGTCGTGCCATTTACAGAATTGTCGCTCATGTATAATGAAAATCTTTCTCAAAATATTTAGGCTTATTACACCCCCTTAAACTTAGAAGATATTTAATTTAGACACTTAAATTATATTATGTTCTAATTGAACACTTTAACTTCTAATAAAGTGTTCTAATACTTTTGACTCAAATTTCAAGAAAAATAATGCGCTCAATTTTATGTAAATATTAGATAGTTAAGTTAATCATATAAAATATATTATATTTTTTAATTATACGCATTTTCCTCTATAAACCGTAAAACTCAAGCAAAACACCACACTTGACATTGATGCGCGTAACCAAAAGAGATGACATGAGTGCGTATGAGAACAAAAGAAAAGGTATGTATTATATAGACATTTGTATTATCAGTATGCATTTGCCATATACGCACTTTCACTTCAGTAATGTGTCTGAATTTAATCTTAATTTTAATTTTCTTATTTTGATTTAATTTACGATCCCTCACAATATTTTTTTAATAATTCCATTTTAATTTATTTTTTAATTCACGGGTGCAAAGTGTAGTGTTGTGTTTGGCTATAATTGAAAATATGATTAAGTAGGTGTGATGTGTTGTGTACTTGTGTTCCTCTGTATATTTTTGCAAAATTTTCAAATAAAAGTAGTGAATAATCATATTATGCTAAAAATGAAAATCAACAAGATTAAATTACTAAAATAATCCTATAGAATTTATACGAACCATAACACCCTTCGGAAAATAGAAAATTTGAAGAATTTGAAGGGTTACCTAGTAATTAAATACACCAAATTCAATATGTGGATAATGAAACATATTCATCTATCAATGTCTCTAGCTACTTGGTGAAAAATAAAAAGATATGTTTGAGACATTTTATTTCCCCTCATTTACTTTCTTCCATTTAATTCTGTTTAAATTCTTACCTAAAATTTAAGTACAATCTTTCAATTTAATTAATTAATTTTCTCCTATTTAAGACTCATCTTTACAAGAAAACATACATAAATCTTCCTTACAAAAGAGAGGCTTCGTTAATTTACTTGAAAAGAAAAATTAAGATAGTAGGGATATGAGTCTTTGTTGCATCTTATATAATATCTCTTAAATTTTTGCAAGTTCTCTATGTATTTTTCTTAACCAATTATTGTAATTTATAATTATTTTTTGTTGATCTATTTTTGTTTTATCAGTAGATTAGTAAATTAAAATGTACAAAAAAAATCAAACATTTTTTTCTTTCATAATATTTATTGGTTTCTTTGTCTATTATAGAGATCAATATCTCCAACAGGTTATAATTAGGATTTCTGTTTCAACCTGAATGTATATTTGATTGTGATTTATGGTATTGCAAGCTATTTCCATAATTTTGTTTAGAACTTTTTATTAGCCATTTTGTAAATATTTGATATGATTACTAGGTTTTTTCAAACTTTTCCTCATAGGTGCAGTCATAGGGTGTTCGTGGTTCGGTTTGGATCGGTTATTGATTAAAATCAAAATCAAACCAATTTAGTCGATTTTTTAAATTTCTAAAACCAAACCAAATCAAACGAAAAAAAATAACCGTTGGTTTGTTTATTGTCGGTTTGGTTTAGTTTTTCTGGTTTATACGGTTTGACAGTTAAAGTAATTTTTTTGAGGACTTACGTCGATAGACACAAACATCAAGCACATGAACAATCCACAGAAAGCATTATGACCATTTTACCAAAGACTAGTGTAGTTGAAAATAAGAAAAACCTTGAACGTTCATAATTTTGGCTTTAGATGTTAGTTTCGGGTATAGAAAAATACTATTTCACAGTCCATACCTCATTTGAACTTATAAATACCTATAATTATCCATTCGAATTAACACACATAATTTATTAAATCATCACAAACTCTCACAAAAAATTTTGGTCGAAGAACTACATGCAATCAATGTGTGCCTCTCTTGAAGGCAAACAAGGTCTACTACCATATCTTTTAGTAAGTAATGAATTAGGTGTGGCATGACATATGAAAATTGTAGGTCAATAAGTTTTCTTTCAAATGCCACCAATTTTGTATCATTTAATGTTTAAAGTAAAGAATTATGACCATTTTACCAGAGACTAGTGTAGTTGTAAATAAGAAAAACTTCGAACGTTCATAATTGTGGCTTTAGATGTTAGTTTCGGGTATAGAAAAATGCTATTGCATGATCCATACCTCATTTAAACTTATAAATACCTATAATTACTCATTCGAGCTAACACACATAATTTATTAAATCATCACAAACACCCACAAAAAATTTTGGTCAAAAATACATGCAATCAATGTGTGCCTCTCTTGAAGGCAAACACTGTATACTACCATATCTTTTAGTACGTAATGAATTAGGTGAGCCATGACATATGAAAATTGTAGGTCAATGAGTTTTATTTCAAATGCCACTAATCTTGTATCATTTAATGTTTAAGGTAAAGAATTATGACCATTTTACCAGAGACTAGTGTAGTTGTAAATAACAGAAACTTCGAACGTTCATAATTTTGGCTTTAGATGTTAGTTTTGGATATAGAAAAACTAGATTTCACGTTCCATACATCATTTCAACTTATAAATACCTATAATTACCCATTCGAACTAACATAGATAATTTAATAAATCATCACAAACACCCACAAAAAATTTTGGTCAAAAAACTACATGCAATCAATGTGTGCCTCTCTTGAAGGCAAACAATGTAAACTACCATATATTTTAGTACGTAATGAATTAGGTGACCCATGACATATGAAAATGGTAGGTCAAATAGCTTTCTTTTAAATGCCACCAATTTTGTATCAATTAATCTTTAAAGTAAAGCATTATGACCATTTTACCAGAGACTAGTGTAGTTGTAAATAAGAGAAACTTCGAACATTCATAATTTTGGCTTTAGATGTAACATCGTGCAATTTGAAATAGCTATGAAGAAGCTTGTAATTGGAAATAGTCATTTTTGGAAAGAATTCAAAATCTGAAAATTTAGTTAAATATGGAAAAAAAATGAGTTTTTGGTCAACTTCAAACAGTAATAACTCCTATCTCAGGATGATTTAGGTGTATTTCCAGTTATTTTTGGAAAGATCTTGGAATTATCTTTCCAATGCATCCGAGTTTGCTTGATTCCGAGTTCGTATGAGTGAGTTATTCCCTTTGGAAGTTGGGTTGTTGGCATAAGGAAGTTCAATCCGAATTTTTAAGGGTAGTTTGGTCTTTTCCCTAATCATTTCTTTTGGTTATATTAAGGGTCTAAGCTGATTTTAAATCAGTTTTCCCTTTTAAAAGTGAGAGTTAGGGTTTGAGAGAGAAGAGAGATAGAAAAGGAGAAAGTGAAGAAGAAGCAAGGTTCGTCAAGATCGTCGTGGATTTCGTCGGGGGTGATCCCTATTAAGGTATGTGAGAGCATATAGTGTGGGGTTGGTTCATCCCCCACACGCCAAACTTGTTTTAATTCTGAAAAAAAAAAGATTGGTTGGGTTTGTTGAATTCTTGTGGTTGTGTTGAAGTTTCTTGTTGATTTGGTACATGTTTCCGGATGGAATTTCGAGTTGAATCTATTGTATATTGAGGGTTTTAATGATCATGAGTGTTTGGGGAAAGAACCTTTGTTGTTGAGAGGATTTAGAGTTGGAGAAACTAAGGAGAAAAGTCGGATTT
>NW_006239858.1:44854-45313 GCF_000226075.1 Solanum tuberosum
CAATTCGAGGAAAGTTAGGATCAAAGTCAAGTGAAGTTAGAGTCAAGTCTAGAAGTTAAGAAGCAAGTCAAAGCAAGTCTTTAAAGTTTTTCAAGAGTCTTTATTGAACGTTTTAACTTTGTTTTAAGGCTCAAGTTTCAAGTTAAGCCAAAAGTATAGAGTTGAGTTCATTTCTCAAAAGTTATTAGGGAACTAAGTATTCCCAAAGAAGTTTATAAATGTTTTTTTACATTTTAGTAAGAAAGGAACTATATTTTTCCAAGAGAGCCTTTAGGCTAAGCTTTGAGCAATTATCTCAAACTAAAGAAAGATGTGTTTAAAACACTTATGAGCTAAAGTATTTTTGGGAGTAGTATTGAGCACCGAATTGGGGACGCGAGTTCATATTATGTATGTTTAAAACACTTATGTAGCCAACATGGGATCTAACGGGTCATTCTTTTTAGATGATCACGTAAG
>NW_006239858.1:45337-49057 GCF_000226075.1 Solanum tuberosum
GTCATGTTTTAATAGTTTTACAAGCTTTATATATTGCATGTGTCTTATTGCTTTATATATTGAGTTCAGTTATTCATGAGTTGAACAGAGCCAAGGTAAGTGTCCTCGTGTACTCTTTCCAAGCTTTAATTGTGGTTAGCTTCCCAGCTCGCATACTCGTACATTCAATGTACTGATGCCAGTTGGCCTGCATCTTATGATGATACAAACGCAGGTACCCAGGATCAGCATACAACACGCCGTTGATCCAGCTGAGCACTCCAGAGTCAGTGGTGAGCCTTCTTGCCTTCCGGAGGACTCTGTTATTTTGTGCTCCTAGTTTTGCTTTATTAGGATGTTGCGGGGTCCGTCCCAACATCCATCTAGTGTTATAGAGGCTTCATAGACAGTCAGTCAGTTAGTATTGAGTCTCTCATCTATGTATATATAAAATATTCTATTTTGAGACACGAGTTGCCTTTTTGGCAAGTTTTCATCAGTTAGGTGGTTTTATGACCTTTCATTGCATGAAGTTATTCTGTTGAGTTAAGTTTTCCATTGAGTTAAGTAAGTCAGGCCAAGGGTTCGCTTGGGGCCAGCAATGGTCTTCGAGTGCCGGTCCCGCCCAGGGTATAGGCTCGGGGCGTAACATTAGAAGCTAGTTTCGGGTATTGGAAAACTCTATTTCAAGTTCCATACCTCATTTGAACTTATAAATACCTATAATTATCCATTCGAACTAACACACATAATATATTAAATGATTACAAACACCCACAAAAAATTTTTGTCAAAAAACCGAAGGCAATCAATGTGTGCCTCTCTTGAAGGCAAACAATGTATACTACCATATCTTTTAGTACGTAATGAATTAGGTGAGCCATGACATATGAAAATTGTAGGTCAATGATATTTCTTTTAAATGCCACCAATTTTGTATCATTTAATGTTTAAAGTGAAGCATTATTACCAATTTACCAGAGACTAATGTAGTTGTAAATAAGAGAAACTTCGAACGTTTATAATTTTGGCTTAAGATGTTTGTTTCAGATATAGAAAAATTCTCTTTCACGATCCATACCTCATTTGAACTTATAAATACCTATAATTACTTATTCGAACTAACAGAAATAATTTATTAAATAAGCACAAACACCCAAAAAAAATTGGTCAAAAAACTACATGCAATCAATGTGTGCCTCTCTTGAAGGCAAACAATGTATACTACCATATCTTTTAGTACGTAATGAATTAGGTGAGCCATGACATATGAAAATTGTATGTCAATGAGTTTTATTTCATATGCCACTAATCTTGTATTGCCTCTCTTGAAGGCACACAATGTATACTACCTTATCTTTTAGTACGTAATGAATTAGGTGAGCCATGACATATGAAAATTGTATGTCAATGAGTTTTATTCATATGCCACTAATCTTGTATTGCCTCTCTTGAAGGCACACAATGTATACTACCTTATCTTTTAGTACGTAATGAATTAGGTGAGGAAACACATATGAAAATTGTAGGTCAATTAGTTTTCTTTCAAATGCCACCAAATTTATATCATTTAATGTTTAAAGTCAAACATTATGACTATTTTATCAAAGACTAGTGTAGTTGTAAATAAGAGAAACTTTGAACGTTCATAATTTTGTCTTTAGATGTTAGTTTTGACTATAGAAAAACTCTATTTCACGTTCCATACCTCATTTGAACTTATAAATACCTATAATTACCCATTCGAACTAACACAGATATTTTATTAAATTATCACAAACACCCACAAAAAAAATTTGGTAAAAAAACTAACATGTAATCAATATGTGCCTCTCTTGAAGGCAAAAAATGTATACTACCATATCTTTTAGTATGTAATAAATTAGGTGAGCCATGACATATAAAAATTGTAGGTCAATGAGTTTTCGTTCTAAATGCCACCAATTTTGTATCATTTAATATATAAAGTAAAGCATTATGGCCATTTTACTTTTGACTAGTGTAGTTGTAAAGTAAGAGAAACTTCGAACGTTCATAATTTTGGCTTTAGATGTTAGTTTCGGGTATAAAAAAATGCTATTTCAAGTTCCATACCTCATTTGAACTTAGAAATACCTATAATTACCCATTCGAACTAACACAGATATTTTATTAAATTATCACAAACACCCACAAAAAAAATTTGGTAAAAAAACTAACATGTAATCAATATGTGCCTCTCTTGAAGGCAAAAAATGTATACTACCATATCTTTTAGTATGTAATAAATTAGGTGAGCCATGACATATAAAAATTGTAGGTCAATGAGTTTTCGTTCAAATGCCACCAATTTTGTATCATTTAATATATAAAGTAAAGCATTATGGCCATTTTACTTTTGACTAGTGTAGTTGTAAAGTAAGAGAAACTTCGAACGTTCATAATTTTGGCTTTAGATGTTAGTTTCGGGTATAAAAAAATGCTATTTCAAGTTCCATACCTCATTTGAACTTAGAAATACCTATAATTACCCATTCGAACTAACACAGATATTTTATTAAATTATCACAAACACCCACAAAAAAAATTTGGTAAAAAAACTAACATGTAATCAATATGTGCCTCTCTTGAAGGCAAAAAATGTATACTACCATATCTTTTAGTATGTAATAAATTAGGTGAGCCATGACATATGAAAATTGTAAGCCATTGATTTTTCTTTCAAACGCCACCAATTTTTTTATCATTTAATGTTTAAAGGAAACCATTATGACCATTTTTACCCGAGACTAGTGTAGTTGTAAATAAGAGAAACTTTGAACTTTCATAATTTTTTCTTTAGATGATAGTTTCGAGTATAGAAAAACTCTATTTCACTTTCCATACCTCATTTGAACTTATAAATACCTATAATTACCCGTTCAAACTAACACACATAATTTATTAAATAATCACAAACACCCACAAAAAAATTTGGTCAAAAAACTACATGCAATCTATGTGTGCCTCTCTTGAAGGCAAACAATATATATTGTCATATCTTTTAGTATGTAATGAATTAGTTGATCCATGACATATGAAAATTGTAGGTCTATGAATTTTCTTTCAAAACCCACAATTTTGTATCATTTAATGTTTAAAATTAAATCATTATGACCATTTTACCAAATACTAGTGTAGTTGTAAAAAAGAGAAACTTCGAACGTTCATAATTTTGACTTTAGATGTAAGTTTTGACTATAGAAAAATGCAATTTCACGTTCCATAACTTATTTAAACTTATAAATACCTATAATTACCCAGTCGAACGAACACACATAATTTATTAAATCATCACAAACATCCATACAAAACATTGGTCAAAAAACTACGTGCAATCAATGTCTTCCTCTCTAGAAGGCAAACAATGTATACTACCATTTCTTTTAGTCGTAATAATTTAGGTGAGACATGACATATGAAAATTGTAGGTCAATGAGTTTTCTTTCAAATGCCACCAATTTTGTATCATTTAATGTTTCAGGTTAAGAATTATGACCATATTATCAGAGACTAGTGTAGTTGTAAATAAGAGAAACTTCAAACATCATAATTTTGTCTTTATATGTTCGTTTCGGGTAGAGAAAAAGACTATTTCACTGTTCATACCTCATTTGAACATATAAATACCTATAATTACCCATTAGAACTAACACACATAATTTATTAAATAATCACAAACACCCACAAAAAAATTTGGTCAAAAAACTACATGCAATCAAT
>NW_006239858.1:49382-49848 GCF_000226075.1 Solanum tuberosum
CCTAACACAGATATTTATTAAATTATCACAAACACCCACAAAAAATTTTGGTAAGAAAACTACATGTAATCAATATGTGCCTCTCTTGAAGGCAAAAATGTATACTACCATATCTTTTAGTACGTACTAAATTAGGTGAGCCATAACATATGAAAATTGTAAGTCAATGATTTTTCTTTCAAATGCCACATATTTTTTTATCATTTAATGTTTAAAGGAAACCATTATGACCATTTTACCCGAGACTAGTGTAGTTGTAATGAGAAAAACTTCGAACGTTCTTAATTTTGGCTTTTGATGTTAGTTTTGGGTATAGAATAACTCTATTTCACTGTCCATAACTCATTTGAACTTATAAATACCTATAATTACCCATTCGAATGAACACACATAATTTATTAAATCATCACAAACACCCACAAAAAACTTGGTAAAAAAACTACATGCAATCAATGTGTGCCTCTCT
>NW_006239859.1:0-981 GCF_000226075.1 Solanum tuberosum
TGACTCCTAAGAAGGCTATGTGCTTTCTACAGGGCCATGTTATTGCCTAATAGGGGTATGAGTTGTCTATAAGCTATGTTGATACCTAAGAGAGCTATGTGCTGCCTACGGGGATATATTAATGCCTAAAAGGGCTATGTGACTGCCTACGGGGATAGGGGGACTACTGATAGGGGTATATAGGCTGATTGGCACCTTCGGGCTTATGGGGGCATGAGTAGGTGGTCTTGTGTGCTGTTTGTACCTGCCGAGCTTATGGGGGCTTGGGTAGGTTGTTGTTTTATTATTTTTGATAAATTTAGATTTAGGAGCAGGTCAGTACACTTATCTTATTCTTGATTTATTATCAGATTATTCCAGTATATCAGGATACCTCCTCATAGTCTATTGCCTTTCATACTCTGTACATTATTTTGTACTGACGCCCCATTGCCTTGGGTGGGGGTGCACATGCAGGTCCTGATAGACGACCAAGTAGACCTCCTCAGCAACACTTATCTTATCCTTGATTTATTTATCAGATTATTCCAGTATATCAGGATACCTCCTCCATACGTCTATTGCCTTTCGATACTCTGTACTATTATTTTGTACTCGACGCCCAGTTGGCCGTTGGGGGGGGGGGTGCACATGCAGGTCCTAACAGACGACCAAGTAGACCTCCTCAGCATCAGGATTGACTTTAATCTAGTTGGCTAGCCTTGGCTAGCCCCTTTCCTCCGAAGCTGCCAGAGTTGGGAGGTTTGTGACCTTTTATTGTATATTTCTTTATAGGTAGGCTGGGGCCCTATCCCGTTAATCTTTACTACTCTTAGAGGCTTGCAGACTGGTGTGTGGGATGTATAGCTACGTTATGGCCATACTGGCCTATGTTGTTAGTTTGCTGAAGCTTATGATGATGTATTGTATTGATATATACCTACTTTTAGTTTTGGTATAGATATCATGGTGGCCGCGACGGCCCAATCAGGACTTATGTGC
>NW_006239859.1:1537-3042 GCF_000226075.1 Solanum tuberosum
TTGAAAAGCCCGGAAGTTCGAGAGTTTGTGAATTTCTTGCCTTGAATCCTCCACAGTTTACAGGGACAGATCGCAGAGAAGACTCTCAACACTTTATTAATCAGCTTCATAGGATCTTTAGAGTCATGCATGCCTCAGCAATTGAGTCAGTTAAGTTAGCAGCATTTCGATTGCGCGATCTTGCAGTATTGTGGTACAAGAGTTGGGAGAGATCTAGGGGAAAAATGCATCCCTACCCACTTGGGATAGCTTTACAGAACCTTTCATAGATCACTATTTGCCTCGAGAGATTAGGGATGGCCGGGTGGACCAGTTTCTGAACCTCCGACAGGGCAGCATGAGTGTCCGAGAGTACGGGCTGAGATTTGATTCACTGGCTAGATATGCACCAGCATTTGTTGATACAATGACTGATACGATGCGTAGATTTGTGGGAGGGCTCGACTCACACTATATCGATGATTGTTCTATCGCTGCACTAAATGATAATATGGATATCTCGCGAATTCAGGCATTTGCACAAGGTATAGAGGATCGCCGACATTTACAGTATATAAGTGAGAGGTCGAGAGAGAGACAGAAGAGGGCTAGGCCTGCTGGTTCACAGGGAGATTTGATCGTCAGGAACAGTCAGGCCCAGGTGAGGGTTCACGAGCATCAGGCTCGCAGCAGCAGAGGGGTTCAGGCCAGGCTAGGACAACCCCGCCGCGTTGCGCTACTTGCGGTAGGATGCATTTTAGGAGGTGTAGACAGGGTTCCACAGGTTGTTATTCTTGTGGACAGGAGGGGCATGAATGGAGAAACTGCCCTACCATAGGTCAGGGTGGTATAGACCAGTCAACCAGGTCAGCAATAGGTTCATCCTTATCAGCACAGTCTATAGGGCGTGGACCCCAGACTTCAGCACGTAGAGGTAGAAGCGGAGGCAGAGAGGGAGCATCTAGTTCTGGTAGTGGACAGAACCGTACGTATTCATTAACTAGACGACATGACTCAGAGTCATCACTAGATGTTGTGACAGGTACATTGATAGTTTGCTCCCATTGTGTTTATTCTTTGATAGATCCTGGATCTACTGTGTCTTATGTTACTCTATTTATTGCGGGGAAGTTATGTATAGTAGCAGAGTCATTAGATCGACCCTTTATTGTATCTACACCATTTGGTGAGTCTATTGTTGCCAGGAGAGTCTATCGAGGTTGCATGATATAAATTATCGATTGTCACACCTCTGTAAATCTCGTAGAGTTAGAGATGGACGATTTTGACGTTATTATGGGTATGGACTGGTTAGCGTCTTGTTATGCTAATGTTGAGGCCGGACAAAAAATGTTAGATTCCACTTTCCAGGAGAGGCAGTTCGGGAATGGAAAGACGATACAGCAACGCCGAAATGTAAGTTTATTTCCTATCTTAAGGCGAGGAGGATGATAACTAAGGGTTGTATTTATCATCTTATTCACGTTCATTATATAGATGCAGAACCACCGACTCTTCAGTCTATT
>NW_006239859.1:3122-9283 GCF_000226075.1 Solanum tuberosum
AAAGACTTGCTAGATAAAGGCTTTATTAGGCCTAGTGCTTCACCATAGGGTGTACCAGTGTTGTTCGTAAGGAAGAAAAATGGTTCACTAAGAATGTGTATCGATTACCGACAACTGAATAAGGCAACAATAAAGAATAAGTATCCCCTTCCGAGGATTGGTGACTTGTTTGATCAGTTACAAGGTGCTAAGTGTTTCTCAAAGATTGATTTAAGATCAGGTTACCACCAGATACGAGTTCGGGAGAGAGACGTTCCAAATACAGCTTTTAGAACTAGATATGGACACTTTGAGTTCTTGGTAATGTCTTTTGGATTAACTAATGCCCCAGCAGTGTTCATGGACCTGCTGAATAGTATATTCAGGCCATATTTAGACTTGTTTGTGATTGTATTTATTGATGATATTTTAGTGTATTCATGTTCAAAAGATGAGCATGAAAATCATCTGCGAACAGTCCTTCAGGTTCTTCGAGACCGAGAACTTTATGCCAAGTTTTCTAAGTGTGAGTTCTGGTTAGACTCTGTAGATTTCTTAGGCCATATTGTATCAGATGCAGGCATTGCGGTTGATACACAAAAGATTGAGGCCGTAAAGACTTGGCCAAGACCCATGACTCCGACTGAGGTTCGTAGTTTCTTATGGTTAGCTGGGTACTATAGAAGGTTTGTAGAGGGGTTTTCTTCAATTTCAGCCCCATTAACGAAGCTGACTCAAGAAGCAGCGAAGTTCCAGTGAACTGAGGCTTGCGAGCATAGTTTCCAAGAGCTGAAGGACAGGTTGACATCAACACTAGTTCTTGCATTGCCAGATGGTTCAGAAGGCTATACGGTGTATTGTGATGTTTCTAGTGTTGGGTTGGGATGTGTTCTAATGCAACATGGTAAGGTTATCGCATATGCTTCAAGGCAGTTGAGAAAACATGAGAAGAACTATCTGACCCACGATTTAGAGTTGGGTGCAGTTGTGCATGCGCTAAAGATCTGGAGACACTATTTGTATGGAGTTCATGTTGACATCTTCACAGATCATAAAAGCCTTCAATATATCTTTAGACAAAAGGAGTTAAATTTGCGACAATGTCGATGGCTTGAGTTACTGAAAGATTACGACGTGGACATTTTATATCATCCAGGAAAGGTGAATGTGGTAGCTGATGCTCTCAGTCGAAGGTCTATGGGTAGTTTATCATATTTAGGTGTTGAGAAGCGTGGGCTAGCGTGAGAGCTTCATCAGCTAGCTAGCTTGGGAGTCAGATTGTTAGAGGCAGAAGATAGTGGGGTAACAATTCAGGACACAACCGTATCATCTCTAGTTCTAGAAGTAAAATCACGGTAACAAGAGGATCTTAGCTTAGAGCAGCTCAGATCCAAGGCTCAAAATCAACAGACTTTAGCATTTGATATAGCAGGAGATGGAGTCCATAGATATAGTGGTCGATTGTGTGTTCCGAATGTTGCAGGGCTTCCGCATCATATTATGGAAGAGGCACATCATTTCCGTTATTCTATTCACCCTGGTTCGACGAAGATGTACCATGATCTTAAGGAGATCTATTGGTGGCACAGGATGAAGAAGGACGTTGCTGAGTTTGTGGCACAATGTCCTAACTGCCAACAGGTGAAGGTTGAGCACCAAAAGCCCGTTGGGCTAGTTCAGGAGATAGCCATTCCTTTGTGGAAGTGGGAAGCATTTAATATGGATTTTATTACAGGGTTACCTCGATCGCGTCGTAAGTTTGACTCTATTTGGGTAATTGTTGATAGACTAACAAATCAGCCCACTTCTTACCAGTCAGGATTACTTTTACGGCCGAAGACTATGCAGTGCTCTATATTAGGGAGATTGTTAGGCTACACGGTGTCCCAGTATCTATTATCTCTTCTCTGATAGAGGAGCAAAATTCACCGCCAACTTCTGGAAGTCCTTCCAGAAAGGACTGTGGACACAAGTTAATCTTAGTACAACCTTTCACCCTCAGACAGATGGCCAGGCTGAGCGCACAATTTTGACACTCGAGGATATGCTACGGGCGTGTACGCTAGACTTCAAGGGGAATTGGGATGACCACTTAACTCTTATAGAGTTTGCATACAATAATAGTTGTCATTCCAACATCGGGATGGCACCTTATGAGGCTTTGTATGGGCGAAAATGTAGATCCCTCGTTGGATGGTTCGAGGTAGGTGAGTCAGGGTTAATTGGACCCGACTTAGTACAACAGACAGCGGAGCAGGTCAAGCTCATACGGGAGAGGTTGCTAACAGCTCAAAGCCGACAGAAGTCATACTCAGATGTGCGACGAAGGGACTTAGAGTTTTGCGTCGATGACTGGGTATTCTTAAAAGTCTCGCCTATGAAGGGGTTATGAGATTTGGCAAAAATATGCAAGCTTAGTCCAAGATTCATTGGGCCATACCGGATCCTTCAGAGGGTAGGATGAGTGGCTTATAAGTTAGAATTGCCTTCGAGGCTAGAATCTGTTCATCCAGTTTTCCATGTATCTATGCTACAGAAGTGCGTAGGAGACCCTTCTCGGGTTTTTCTAGTTGAGGATGTTCAGATCACAGAGGAGTTTGTTACGCCCCGAGCCTACACCCTGGACGTGGCCGACACTCGAAGACCATTGCTTTCCCCAAGAGAACCCTTGGCCTGGCTTACTTAACTCAGCAGAAGACTTAACTCAACAACATAAACTCAAGTAATAGTTTAAATGATAACATCTTAGCCAAAATGGCAACTTATGCCTCAAAACAAGTATTTGCAAATACATAGATGAGAGACTCAGAACTAACTGTCTGACTGTCCATGAAGCCTCTATAATACTGAGATGGATGTTAGGACAGACCCCACAACATCCTAATAAAGAAAACTAGGAGAGCAAAATAAAAGAGTCCTCCGGAATGCAAGGAGGTTCACCACTGACGCTGGAGTACTCATAATAAGATGCAGGCCAACTGGCATCAGTACATTGAATGTACGAGTATGCGAGTTGGAATGCTAAACCACAACTTAAGCTTGAAAGGAGTACAAGGGAACACTTACCTTGGCTCTTTTTAACTCATGAATAGTTGAACTCAATATAAAGCAATAAGACACATGCAATATATATAAAGCTTATAAAACAGTATAAACAACTTAGTTCGTTAAAGATAAAGCAATAACAAACTCAACTTTACTTATATATAAAAGTAATATAACTTTAGTGGGAGATTCTTTAACCGACAACCACAACTATGAGCCCTAGTGATGATACAACGTTTTACCTCACGTTGCCCAAAGACCATCCTATATCTTGCCTTGATATAAGACCTTACTTAACTTAGTGGATCCACTAGCTTAACTTACGTGATCATCTAAAAAGTATGACCTGTTAAATCCCATGTTGGCCACATGGTTCTTATGGAGATTTGAGTTAATGTGAACTCGCATCACCGAATTGGAGATTTGAGTTAATGTGAACTCGCATCCCCAATTCGGTGCTCAATACTACTCCAAAAATATACTTTAGCTCATATGTGTTTTAAACACCTCTTTCTTTAATTTGAGATAATTGCTCAAAGCTTAGCCCAAAGGCTCTTTTGGAATCGATATTCCCTTTTCTTTGCTCAAATGTGAAAACATTTATAAACTTCTTTGGGAATACATAGTTCCCTAATAACTTTTGAGAAATGAACTCAATCCTTACTCTTTGCTTTACTTGAAACTTGAGCCTTAAAACGAAGTTAAAATGTTTTAAAAAGACTCTTGAAAACTTTAAGAAACTTTGCTTTGACTAGTGGGGGACGAATGGGGAGAACTGGCGTCCCTAGCGCTCTAAGAGGCGCGGGGCGCCAGCCCTCAAACTTCAGAGGCTGGGTTGGGGCGCGCTGGCTGGCGCGGCGCCCCAAGGGGTGGACTTCAGAGTCCCTTTTGGGGCACGCTGGCTGGCGCGACGCCCCACCCTTTCCCCAGGTGAACCCCGACTTTCTCCTTCGTTTTCATCTCTAAACCCTCTAAACTTCTATGGTTCTTTCCCCAAACACTTAGGATCATTAATACCCTCAATACCCAATAGATTTTACTCGGAAAACAACCCGGAAACACCAATCAAATCCACACTAGGCATTCAACAATCAACCAACAAGAATTCAACAATGTTCTTCAAGAACTTCACTTTCTTAACATTCAAACAACTCCAAATTGCTGAATTGAAATAAGTTGGTGTGTGGGTGAACTAACCCAACATGAAAAGATCTCACATACCTTAATAGGGATCACCCCCAACGAATTCCACTCGCAAGCTTGGATGATCTTGGTGAATTCTTGCCTTCTTCTCCCGTTCTTTCTTTCTTTCTCTCTTCTCCAAGCCCTAAGCGTATTCTAATTTTTCAAAACTGAGTTAAGTTCTGTTTTTACCCCAATAAATCCCTAAAAACGAATTAGGAAATAAATTAGAGAAAAGACTACTTCATTACAATAATCTAATTGGTCTAAAACAAAAATTTATGGATTAAAACAACTGCTAGATTCCGTTAACCATCCTAACAATTCCACGACCACCCTCTTCTTCTCCTTATTCTCCCATGAACCATTAGACCCTGTTCTACACACTTTTCTCACTTATTTGCAATTTGGTGCTTAGTGATACTACTAGCTGCATTTCAAAGACCAACTAAAAACTTTGTGTAGTATTTTATTATACTGTTCTATTTTATGTCATAAAACTGTTACGTTGTCGTGTTTAGGGGTGTTCACGATTTGGATAAAAATCAATTTGAAATAAATCGAATCAAGTCGATTTTATTCAGATTTGGTTTTACATTTTTTTAAAAACTGATTATATTTAGTTTGGGTTTGTTCAAAAAAACTGAAGAAATAACCCAACGAACCAACAAATTATATAATTATCTTTTTGTATAATTATATATACATAATATATTATTTTTTACGGATATTTTCTATAATCAAAATTTATTTACAAAAGCAAAAAAGGCCAAAACAAAAAGTATTACGAACATGTATGTTTTTCTATATCTCCACCTTGTCTTTTAAGTTTATTTTTGTGTATGATTAATAAGAAAGCAATTAAACCAAAATCGATAACAACTAAATTGATAAATCTATGCCATATTTAATTTGATTTGATTTTAATAATTTAAGAACCAATTAGATTGATATAATTAATGGACTCAATCCGAGTCGTGAACACCCCTATCCTTTGATGGAGGCGTTCAGTAAGATTCGGGGTACAAATTAAAATATGTAGGAATGAATGTACATAGTGTATTTGTAGAAGGATTCTCTTAACTTGTTGGAATAATATACAAGAGGTGTGCCCGGTGCCGGATTAGAGCCAAGTAATACTATAAAATTTTAAGCAAATAAGAATTTTATTGTTTAATTAAAAAAAAATTACATAACATTTTTATTGTATTGAAGAAGGTACGTATGTGTCCATCATAACAATTGATTGCTTCATAATCAAGTAGATGACAAAATGTGAGGGTCTATCTCGAATTGAGTCATGTCATTCTTGTTCAAATTAATTTAATAAAATATTTAACTAGAAAATAAAAAAATTTGAGATGATTTTCAAATATTCATAAAGTGACTAATTATATAAAAACATATTTATTATTGAAAAATTATAAAAATGACAAAAACTATTTTAAAATAACTTGAAAAAAATATTTTGAATTTTTAAAAATTAATTATTTCAAATCGTTTGAAATTAAATAAGCTCGAAAATTAATCCATTATGACTTTTTTCCGAAGGATTGTGATTTTTTCAACGAGTTGTGACTTTTTCAATGAGTTACGGATTTTTTGAATTGTTTGTTTTTCTGATAAGGCACAATAAGTACCTTTTCATATACCATTTGTTGGCTATAAATAGATGTGTTTTCTCTCATTTTTAAACTACGAATTAAATATGTTTTCTATTCTTCTTTTTCTTAAAAGACCCAATTTAGTATATCTTCCATATTTTATATTATATTATATTTTATTTATTTATATTATATATTATATTAAAAGCAAAAACTTTTTTCACATTGAAGGCTTGTGACTTTTTCGAAGAATTGTGACTCTTTCAACGAGTTATGACATTTTTAAAGAGTTGTAAATTTTATGATAAGGCACAATAAGCACCTTCTCATACCCGCTTTTGGTTCCTATTA
>NW_006239859.1:9383-18768 GCF_000226075.1 Solanum tuberosum
ATTTGAGAAGATTAAGGTAGACCCTGACTGGGAATCAATCCGTTACTTGCTGATAAGCAACATCTCAATTGTTCAGGTTAAATGGTTGAAGCCCTCTAACAACTTTGTGAAGATTAATTCTGACGGAAGTTGTAAAGATGGTTATTGTGGAGGTGGAGGGGTGATTCGAGACCACCGTTGGCATCTTAGTTTTGCGTATTCACTAAATATTGGGCATGGTACCAACAATTGGGCAGAGGCTAAAGCATTGTTGTATGGAGCTGAATGGTGTGTGAGGAATGAATATGATTATATTTTACCGGTAAGTGACTCCAAGGTCTTGGTGGACTGTGTGAATGACATCAACTCTATACCATGGAGAATTTATAATTAAGTGAGAAAATTGAAAGCTCATATGGAAACTACTGGCTTTATCTTGATTTCAAGTAATCTAATAGATCATATGGGTAAATTTTGAGATGATTTACAAATATTCATAAAGTGACTAATTATATAAAAACATATTTATTATTGAAAAATTATAAAAATGACAAAAACTATTTTAAAATAACTTGAAAAAAATATTTTGAATTTTTAAAAATTAATTATTTCAAATCGTTTGAAATTAGATAAGCTCGAAAATTAATCCATTATGACTTTTTTCCGAAGGATTATGATTTTTCCAACGAGTTGTGACTTTTTCAATGAGTTATGGATTTTTTGAATTGTTTGTTTTTCAGATAAGGCACAATAAGTACCTTTTCATATACCATTTGTTAGCTATAAATAGATGTGTTTTCTCTCATTTTTAAACTACGAATTAAATATGTTTTCTATTCTTCTTTTTCTTAAAAGACCCAATTTAGTATATCTTCCATATTTTATATTATATTATATTGATTTATATTATATATTATATTAAAACCAAAAACTTTTTTCACATTGAAGGCTTGTGACTTTTTCGAAGAATTGTGACTTTTTCAACAAGTTATGACATTTTTAAAGAGTTGTAAATTTTATGATAAGCACCTTCTCATACCCGCTTTTGGTTCCTATTAATGGAGGGATTTCCTCACATTTTAAATTACGAATTTTCTAATTTTTCTATTTCTCTCTCTTCTTAAAAAACTAAAGTGTGATTTGCAATCGTTGAATGAGTTCGAAGTGCAGTGGAATTTGTACACCTCCTAATTTGAATGTTAAATTATTATAATAGCTCAACTAAAAATAACCTATTTAGTATATCTTCTATATTTTATATTTATATGTATTTATATTATATTAAAAGTTACACCGATAAAACACACGAACTCCAATAATACAATACTCTCTCCGTCCAACAATAGTTGTCCGCTATACTATTTTGGAAAGTCCAATAATACTTGTCCATTTTATGAAATCAATGAATAATTTTACACTTAATTAGTTTCTAATTTACCCTTATCATTAATTAAGTCATTTCTCTATTACATTTTCCAAGACATTGTATTTATTATATTCAAAAGGTGATATACTAAAATTACCCTTCTATTTATAAGTTTTTAAGAAGTTTACAAGGTCAATAATGAACAAGTATTGTTGGACAGAGAGAATAATAAGTAAGCAAAGAATTATAGGGGATGGAGGAGATGGCATATTTAAGAGGTGTAATTAGTAAGATTTTAAGAGTGACTTTTTTCATTTACACATTAGAGTTAATTTTAAAATAACAAAAAAAAAGTCAAAAACGTATAAAAATGATTAATGTAATTGGAGGTGTCACACCACCTTATCTATATCTAGCTATATATTATAAATAATATAGATGCTTTTGTCAAAAAAGTATAAAAATGATTAATGTAATTGGAGGTGTCACACCACCTTATCAATATCTAGCTATATATTATAAATAATATAGATGCTTTTTTAGTATGTACGCAGTTAGTAATCATAAGAAGATTTAAATTCATTATTCATTGGAATTTATACTTTATTATTTCATTTTAAATTCCTTTACTAAAAATTTTGGTTTAATAATATTAATATTATCTAAAAAAAAAATTAATGTATTTCATGGTTTGGCATTCATGTGCATGCATCAATACTAGTATTTATATAAAGTTTCATAGTAGTCTGAAATGATTTACTCAAATGTCTTTTCCTTGGTTATTTTTGACAAACTTTACTCTTTACAAATTATTTCAAGTGTTTAAATTAATTATTTTTCAAATAATTCTAAATTTCTTTTCCTTTAAGTTTTTTCCCCAAAAGTTAGTCGGAATAAATTTTTAAATCGTCGAATAATCGCATGTTAGTGGTCACTTTGAGTGCTAAAACCTTTTAAAAGTGAAAATTTAAACTTCTTAACTTTTTCTCTAATTATTTTTAAAACTTAATCTGTTAGAGTCTTTTAAATATTAAGTTTTTGTAATTTGTTTAAAAAATTAAGTGACGACTCATTTAAATTGTTTTTTCATACAAAGTTGAACGCAGTTTTAATTTTTTTTCCCGTTATAACAGCTATAGTTCAATAATATATGTGAAAGTTTTTTCAACAACTCAATTCATCAAAAAACTAATTAGATATTCCTTGCACAAAACCTTCAATTTATTTTTTATCATGCGAATAAACAGGACAAAAGCAAAAAATAAATCTTATTACATGAGTAGGTAGACTGTTGTGATCATATCGATCAGTAGACTTAAAATGATAATGTCACAGTCGATGGACATATATGAATAATTTTATCCAAATCTAAGAATTAAATGCTGCTTTCAAAGTTGAGGATAAAATATGTGCGTCTCTCATGTCATTCTCCTTCAAACCAACCCATGATCACCATTTTATTACTTCCTCCGTTTCACAAAGAATGATCTGGTTTGACTTGGCACGGAGTTTAAGTAAATAAAAAAGACTTTTAAATCTTGTGGTCCTAAATTAAAGTTATGTCAAATATACAAAATTGTCCTTAATCTTGTGGTCTTAAATATGCCACGTGGAAAGTAAAAAGTAAAATATAACCAAAAAAGGAAAGAGGTCATTCTTTTTTAAACGGACTAAAAAGGAAAGGAGGGAATCAAACAGAGTAATTACTTCAAATGTTGTGCCAAAGCTGCTCACCCACATTGGCTTTCCCCAACCAAAGTCAATCTGCACCAACTAGTGCTCGGATAAATGTCTATCGCGTCTCCTTGAACAAATTTGTTAATGATTTCTGTGCGACAGTTAATGGACAGAGACATATAATTTAATGGACGCTTGCCTTACCAATGATTAGAGATGTGTTCCTTGCTGTACAGTTCGTTAACAAACTTTATTTAAAGTGAAATTGCATCAGCTAGGATGTGTGTGGCTACAACTAGTCCCCCCACAATTGAATACATTCACTTGGACACCGAGTAATTAATGACTGATCCATTTCAGGAAGAAGATATATCGTCATCCAAAATCATCCAAGATCATGATTCGGGGGCAGGAGTTGAGGGCTTTATCATTTCATTTTCCTTGACTACATGCATTTGAATATCTGACTTGGATCGATGTGCTATAGAAATAAAAATTGACTTTGGTTGATCCTCTCATCTTTTAATTTGTTGAAATGATCATGATTTCACAATTATAATCAGTACTTAATTCTACTACACCAACAAGACAAGAAAGAAGAGATTCATAATGATAGTTTCAAAAATAATGAATATCAACCAATTGGCTAATTAATCTCAAAGCCAAACATTGATTTGTGATGAAAAACAAGCAAAGCAAGAAATATATAATTACATAATAATGTAGTTTCATTTTATCCAAAGGAATGGAATGCTACTTTGGAAGTGAAGGACAAAATGTCAGGGTCTCTCTCAAATTCAGTCATGTCATTCTCTTTCAAACAAACAATTACTTGTATTCCATCACCATCTTTTGTGTCCATCAGAATAACTCCTTCAGTAATATAATCGAAGATAGCGGGGCTCACCCAGAATGGTTTTCCCCAACCAAAGTCAGCTTCATAAAAAGGCAATGTGCACCAACTAGTGGTGCCATAAAAGTCCACCTTGTCTCCTTGGAGAAGTTTTTCTACACCTTTTGTCAGATTGTAAACAACTAAAGAGGAAATATCATCAACATTTGACGCCTTACCAATGGCTACACATGTGTCCCGTATTGTATTTCCTACCAACTTCACAAAATCATTCAACTCATCCTTTCTTGCCTCATCGGCCTCCATATTAGCAATTCCTATCATTGCATAATTCCCTAGAGCATGTTCTAAAGACGGCATACATGACAGTTTTCCCCTCAAATTAATAGCAAATGTTAAAAATGAGTCCCTTGAATTTCCATTTTTGGCGGAAGAAATGCATGCAATAACCTTCCATATTAGGGACATAACGACCACCACTTTAGAAGGCTGCTTGATCATGTCTTTGATTGTTTTTCTGAGGTTCTCTATTGCCAAAGCATCAAAGACAAACCTCCTTGTGACAGTCTTATAATAATTAGGGCTAGTACTACTACTAGTGTTGGGATCAAATGATGGCAACTGTAGCATTCTTGCTGGAAAGAGCGATGATAATTGACCAAAGTTGGGGAGGTAATTATTATCTTGTGTCCCTGTAAGGTTAGTGTGCGCCATTCATTTACAAATGTAGCTAAAGTGAAAGCATCAGCTACGATATGTGAAAGTTGTATCCCTATGGTTACTCCTCCATTATTAAATACATTCACTTGGACACCAAGTAACGGACTTGATGGCTGATGAACCATTGCAGGAAGAAGATCAACCAAAGACGACTCATTATTTGGTCCAGCTTGATCGAGAAATGCAACAAGATCATCTGCATTGACTTTGGTTTGGACATACTCAACCCCTTCATCATTGCAGTGGATTGAGAGTTGATCATCATCTTCTCCAAATCTTCCAGCTAGAGGGTAAAACTTTGTTAGCGTCTCTGCCAATGATTTTTCAAGCTTATCATATGATGAACTGCTGCTCGGATAGTAGTTACGTTGTAGAGCATTGGCACATATACACGAAGAGCCAGCTGATCGAACAAGGAAGGCTTCAATCTCCGAAGATTCTCCGGGGTAGGAGTTGAGGGTTTCAACATTTTCCTTGTCTGAATTTCAATATCAAACCTGGCCATTACGATTTTATTTGGTGGATGACTTAATAAACAAAAGAGAAAGTTTGAGTATTACTTTTCTTAATAGCTTCTCTCTTTTTTGTTCTATATATACATAGGCCTGACATGCAGGCCATTAGTTTCAAGACTGCCCAACATGTTTATGCAACTTTTTAAGCCTTAGTTTATTTAATAAACATGGCATGGTAGTTGGATTAAACAATTTAGGGGCTTCAATTATCATGTGTTAGACTTTCTTCAACTTTTTAAGCGTTAGTTTATGCACTATCACACTCTTCATATTCTGCAACATATCCTCGGGTTGACTCAACAAGATTGGGGGCATAAAGCCATACCTTAAAGAGGGGCCTAATATATATACTTGGGAAAAATGTCTGAAATATAGCCAAACTTTGATCGAAATTGGTGTAACAATCCCAAACTTTGGGCATGACCTATCACCCCATACACTATTTAATAGTGTATTTTAAAGATATATAAGTGCCAAGCTAGACAAGTTACTATTTATAATGATGCAATATCTATGATGTCCACGTGGACACTTATATATATATATATATATATTCAAAATACACTATTAAATAGTGCAGGGGTAAAAGGTTTTGCCCAACGTTTGGGATTGTTACAGCAATTTCGATCAAAGTTCGGATATTTTTCGAACTCTTTTCCCTGTATACTTTTATTTAAAATCTACTTTTCTAGCATTTTTAAATGTGAAATCATTAATTACTGTTTTATAATCAATTTGCTTTAGTAGTTCCTTTTCAATTGATAATATAGTTAATTCATTCAATATCTCTTGTGACATTGTTGATCTTAGATAAGATTTTATCAATTTTAGTTTCGAAAAACTTCTTTCGACTGAGGCAACGGTTACAGGAATTGTTAACATTATTCTATATGCATTAGGAAAAGAATCAAATCTATTTATTTGATTGAGTATTTCCATTAGATCATTATCTTCTACTTGTATTATTTCTCTTAATTATAATAACTAAAACCAGAACATATATACTTATGAACTAAGAATATCAACAATAACAATTTTTCAAGAAAAACTATAAAATAAAGTTAGATAATAAAACCTGGCTCTCGAATTTGATAAGTTTATATAACAATATCGAAATAGTGTTGCGTTCCTTCAATATTATGGTTGTTTGTTGCACTTCTTGAGATTTTGAAGAAGACACCCAAAAACCAATTTTATTCTTTTGTAACTTGTAAGCAGCAGTAAATAAAAAAAAACTATAGGAGAGAGTTCAATATTGAGAATTAAAATAATAAAATAGAGAATAAAAAAAGATGAGTATAAGGTAAATAATAATATATGGTCAAATTTTTAGGAGATAAATAAGAAAACACAATTTTCCACTAAAGAAATTATTTCTAAAAAATGCTCCATTCCCTTAGAAAAGTGGGAAAACTAACTGTCATTTTGGTTCTTTTTTTATACTTCTTACATTTATTAAAAAAATTAGAAGTACATTATGGGCCCCAAGGGATGACTTTAGTGGCCTAGTGGTTAAGACGACCCTATTGTAACACCTAAGACTCCGATCAGTTTTTAGTTTTGGTTCAATTTCAAACGACCATATGTTTTAGCAAATAAAGAGTTAGGTGGCCTATGAGGTATCAAATTGAAGGTTTTTGAGTCTTCTTTCCAACGCCGCCAAGTTTTCTAAATTCCGACTTCCGAGTTAAATTTTATGGATGTTTGAGTGAATCCTCTCTAACTAAGGCTTTTCATCTGTTTGAGGGAAGGGGTATTGTAGTCTTTTCCTTACCCCCACTAAGCCTAAAACGTTTTTCACACCAAAGTTAAGGGTCTAATCTGAATTAGACCACTTTTCAATATTCCAAGAGTGTTTATGATTTGAGCGCAAGTTGAAAAGGAGAAAAAAGAAGGGTTTAAAGCGTTCTTTCAAGAACTTGAGGATTTCGCCAAGAACAAGTGTTCTTCGAGGTATGTGAGCTTCTCATAAGTGATTGGACTTGTCCATCCTCACGCCCCACATGAAATTTCATCCATGAATTCATTTTTGAAGTTGATTGATTGAGTTTATTGAGAAGTTCTTGAGTCTTAACCCCATTCCTTAACAATGAAGGTTTTGAGTTCTTGAGGTGAGGGTCTTGCGAATTAGTGTTGTTCTTGATGAATTTTGGGTGGGATTTCGTTGAATTTGTGATAGGTTTATGAATCAATAGGAGTTTTGGAGGAAATCATTTGATTCTAGATGAGTTAGGCCTTGAAATTGAGCAAGAAAATTCGTCAAAGAATTGGGTAGAGGGGTAGGGCGCCACGCCAGCATAGCTGTAATATCCCTCCTTAGAAAGAGCTAAATTTAGAAAGCGCTAAATTGAAAATAGCTAAATTGAGATTTGTGCAAGTTATTCTTAGATTTTGAGTTTTGGGTAAATTTAAAATGATCATAACTTTCAGTGCATGATGAGTTAGGTGGCCCATACGATATCAAATGAAAGGTCTCTGAGTTCTCTTTCAAACGCCACCGAGCTTGCTAAATTTTGAGTTCGGATGAGGGAGATAAGCCCGTTTGAGTTCGGACTATCCGATTAAGGAAATTTACCTGAATTAAGGAGGGCTATTTTAGTCTTTTCCTTGTTATTTGAGTATTTCCGGACATACTTTTAGTTAAGCTGTTGCTGAGACCTTATGATTTAAATCTTTGAAAATTAAGATCTCATTTGTTGAGTAAGTCTTCCGCTAAGTAGTGAGTCTTGCCAAGGATTCACTTGAGGACCAACGATGGTTCTCGAGTGTCGGCCACGTCCAGAATGTAGGCTCGGGCATATCCTACTTCTAATTAATATAGTTCCTTATATCTAAATTAAATAATCTTTTGTTTATCATTGTACATGAGAAAAACACAAAATACTATTTCTAACTCTTCTGTTTCATGATTTATGAATAATTATTGAAAATATTGAAAATGACGAGAAAAGAACACTTATATTCCAAAAAAATAAAATATTTACTCTTACATGCATTATTATTTTCATATTCTTTTTTAATTATAAAATGACATATGTCTAGTTTTATTCGCATGCTGATGTCAGGACCCATTTTTTTTCTATGATACTATCACAGTATATTACAGTATATGAATATATCTGATGATGTCAAAGAATAATCGATCAATGTTTTCATTGAAGGATTGTTTCTTCCTCCTTAATACCATCAAAGTATAATATACACCGGTGATTTCAATGAGTAATTGAGCAATGTTTTCATTGAGATTTGCTTTAGTCCTTTGATGAGATTACATAATCATCCATAATACTATTTTGGTATATCTATATAATATCATGATATCATTGAGGTATGTTCAATTCTTCAACATTTTGATTTAAAAAAGAGTCATAATTTAGATACATTTTAAAAAATTTTTACAAAAAGAGAAAAAAAATATAAAATATATTTTCAACTAATTTAGAGTTCAAATAAGAATGTGACTTTTATAATTTTTTCTTAATTGTTTCTTATTTATTTCATAAAAAAAGAGCCCAACTTTAATGGATAGTGTTAGCTTTAATTTTATTATTTTTGGCGGCATAGGGTGATATTTGGTGTAAATCTAAGCTAATCGAATTATTTTAATGGATACAAAAACCTTTACTTTTATTATTTTTGACTTTTCTTTTAAGTGTAAGATTTGGAATAAATCTCAACTATATATTATTGGGAAAATTACGCGGTTAAACAAACTTATAGTACTTAATTACTCATCATAGCTATAGTTTGCAATAATTACCACTCGTGACTAACATTATACATTAATTACGTGGGCTGACTTGAGTTTGTATAATTGGCCACATTTGTATATGTATAATTCGCCACATTTGTATAATTCGCAGCTAACAATTCTTTGTTTGATTTGTTTTTGTATACGATTGTTTGTATTTGTATATGACGATGATTTCCTTTGGTTTTTTAGTCTTATCACCAGATACATTCAATCTTTTTTGTATAACTTTTTAAAGTTTATATAAACTTGTAGTTTTCGAATTTTGTATAATACAATTTGTTGAATGTAATTTGTATAATATAAATCACCCCACATATATATTTAAGAGACAATATTACGGGTTTTAAAGTTACTTTTAAAATATTCTTGCTTATAACAATTTAATTACGAGTTATAACATATCACATTTTATTTAAAAATCAATTAAATTTTTACTTTATTAAATAAATAGTATTTTATGATTTTATATTTATTATTAAATGATATAAATAAATAATCTACCATAATTATCTCTTACACAT
>NW_006239859.1:19706-21288 GCF_000226075.1 Solanum tuberosum
CATATACATTCAATCTTTTTGTGTATAACTTTTTAAAGTTTGTATAAACGTGTAGTTTTTGAATTTTGTATAATATGATTTATATAATGTAATTTGTATAATATATTTTATATAATTGTTTAAAGTTCATATATTTATATTTGTATCAAATTTTTATTTCGAGTTTTATTATATTTGTATAATTCCAGACTTTATATTACTCAATTATACAAAAACACGTGAATTATACAAGCATACCTGCGAATTATACAAATTATTGTCTTCTCTCGCTCACCTCTCTCCTCCCTCTCCCAGTCTCACTCGCCTCTCTCCTCCCTCTCCCAATCTCGCTTGCCATATATACAAATGCATATGTATAATATACAAATCTAACCGATATACATATACAATGCACCTCTCTCCCACTCTTTGCCCTCTCTCCTCTCTCTCCCAATCTCGCTCGCCTCTCTCCTCCCTATAACATGTAACTACTAATTGTAATTATCAAACTATAGCTATGGAGAGTAATTAGGCTATTTTTGAGTGGTTATATGTGAAAGTTCCTCTATATTATTTTATGATCCACGTGAAATTAATTTAAGAGCTCATTGAACATTACTTGAGGGAATAGTACTTGACATGTTCTTTTTCCTTTTGTTTATTGCCATTCATACTCATGATTAATAATTGATATAACTGAATTAAAAAATTTAGGGGGTTTAATTATCATGCGCTCAATCACTTTACTTATTTGAGTTTTTAATCCACATTTTATAAAAAAAAATTGTTCTCCTAGTTCAATGATTGACAACTTTGATCCCCCCACGTACATGCACTTTCTCAAGGGTTTTTTTTTCTCTCTTTTATAATTTTTGTTTTGATACATACCAACTTGTCAATATACCAACCTAGTCACTTCTTGTTAATATATTATATAAAAATATAAGTGATGAAATTGTTGGTTAATTGAGTTTTTTTTTCCTTTTTCATTTTAGATTGTCATTTTCGAAGAAAATTATAGTGATGTATTTGAATTTTTTTAATTAATATGATCTTGTTAAAGTAATTGAATTATTTATCTATTTCTTCAAAGTGGATATCCTTTGAGAAAAATCTTGGTAAGTCGTTGATCTTAACTTTCATTATATTCTTATTGTATACAACTGAGTATACATGTTGAAAATGGGTTGACAAGCCCAAAATTAGCAGTTTGGCCCAAGTAACTGATTTAGGTGGACAGTAACCAGTCTTGGGCCCAATTTTATTATTTCATTTGTTTTTACTTAATTGTATTTGTTTATCATGTATTAATTCTAACTTTAAATGTTTAAACTAATTTAATTAAAATCCCCAAAGATGGACCATTTTGGGCGTGTTTGGTACGAAGGAAAATGTTTTCCTGGAAAACAAGTAGATTTTTGACTTATTTTCTCATGTTTGGTTGGTGAGCTGAAAATATTTTCCGGAAAAATTTCTTAGTGCTTGGTTTATGAATGAAAAATGTTTGTGAGAAATATCTTATATTTTTACTAGAGTAGAAAATAATTTTTGAAATTAATTTTTTTTTTTAAAAACAAACTTTAAATTTGTTTTTGGGGTGGGT
>NW_006239859.1:21414-34747 GCF_000226075.1 Solanum tuberosum
TGGGAGGACTATTTGAAGCTGGAAGAGAGTTTTGAAAAATGTTTTCCTTAAGTTTTGAAGGGAAGTCATTTTCATTAAATTTGAGAAAAATGAGTTGATTTGGAAAACATTTAACCCAACCAAACATGAGAAAATTGAAAAACATTTTCCGAAAAATGTTTTCCTTCATACCAAACACACCCTTTATGTTGGCTTACTCTTTTAAATGATTTTACTCAAACATCTTTTCTTTACTTGGTCATTTTTAACGAACTTTACTCTTTACAAATTATTTCAAGTGTTTAAGTTAATTAATTTTCAAATTACTTTAAATTTCTTTTCCTTTTAAGTTTTTAAAATTATTCATATATATATATATATGTCCATCGACTGTGACATTATCATTTTAAGTCTACTGATCGATATGATCACAACAGTCTACCTAGTCATGTAATAATATTTATTTTTTGCTTTTGTCCTGTTTATTCGCATGATAAAAAATAAATTGAAGATTTTGTGCAAGGAATATCTAATTAGTTTTTTGATGAATTGAGTTGTTGAAAAAACTTTCACATATATTATTGAACTATAGCTGTTATAACGGGAAAAAAATTAAAATTGCTTTCAACTTTGTATGAAAAAACAATTTAAATGAGTCGTCACTTAATTTTTTAAACAAATTACAAAAACTTAATATTTAAAAGACTCTAACAGATTAAGTTTTAAAAATAATTAGAGAAAAAGTTAAGAAGTTTAAATTTTCACTTTTAAAAGGTGTTAGCACTCAAAGTGACCACTAACATGCGATTATTCGACGATTTAAAAATTTATTCCGACTAACTTTTGGGGAAAAAACTTAAAGGAAAAGAAATTTAGAATTATTTGAAAAATAATTAATTTAAACACTTGAAATAATTTGTAAAGAGTAAAGTTTGTCAAAAATAACCAAGGAAAAGACATTTGAGTAAAATCATTTCAGACTACTATGAAACTTTATATAAATACTAGTATTGATGCATGCACATGAATGCCAAACCATGAAATACATTAATTTTTTTTTTAGATAATATTAATATTATTAAACCAAAATTTTTAGTAAAGGAATTTAAAATGAAATAATAAAGTATAAATTCCAATGAATAATGAATTTAAATCTTCTTATGATTACTAACTGCGTACATACTAAAAAAGCATCTATATTATTTATAATATATAGCTAGATATTGATAAGGTGGTGTGACACCTCCAATTACATTAATCATTTTTATACTTTTTTGACTTTTTTTTGTTATTTTAAAATTAACTCTAATGTGTAAATGAAAAAAGTCACTCTTAAAATCTTCTAATTACACCTCTTAAATATGCCATCTCCTCCATCCCCTATAATTCTTTGCTTACTTATTATTCTCTCTGTCCAACAATACTTGTTCATTATTGACCTTGTAAACTTCTTAAAAACTTATAAATAGAAGGGTAATTTTAGTATATCACCTTTTGAATATAATAAATACAATGTCTTGGAAAATGTAATAGAGAAATGACTTAATTAATGATAAGGGTAAATTAGAAACTAATTAAGTGTAAAATTATTCATTGATTTCATAAAATGGACAAGTATTATTGGACTTTCCAAAATAGTATAGCGGACAACTATTGTTGGACGGAGAGAGTATTGTATTATTGGAGTTCGTGTGTTTTATCGGTGTAACTTTTAATATAATATAAATACATATAAATATAAAATATAGAAGATATACTAAATAGGTTATTTTTAGTTGAGCTATTATAATAATTTAACATTCAAATTAGGAGGTGTACAAATTCCACTGCACTTCGAACTCATTCAACGATTGCAAATCACACTTTAGTTTTTTAAGAAGAGAGAGAAATAGAAAAATTAGAAAATTCGTAATTTAAAATGTGAGGAAATCCCTCCATTAATAGGAACCAAAAGCGGGTATGAGAAGGTGCTTATCATAAAATTTACAACTCTTTAAAAATGTCATAACTTGTTGAAAAAGTCACAATTCTTCGAAAAAGTCACAAGCCTTCAATGTGAAAAAAGTTTTTGGTTTTAATATAATATATAATATAAATCAATATAATATAATATAAAATATGGAAGATATACTAAATTGGGTCTTTTAAGAAAAAGAAGAATAGAAAACATATTTAATTCGTAGTTTAAAAATGAGAGAAAACACATCTATTTATAGCTAACAAATGGTATATGAAAAGGTACTTATTGTGCCTTATCTGAAAAACAAACAATTCAAAAAATCCATAACTCATTGAAAAAGTCACAACTCGTTGGAAAAATCATAATCCTTCGGAAAAAAGTCATAATGGATTAATTTTCGAGCTTATCTAATTTCAAACGATTTGAAATAATTAATTTTTAAAAATTCAAAATATTTTTTTCAAGTTATTTTAAAATAGTTTTTGTCATTTTTATAATTTTTCAATAATAAATATGTTTTTATATAATTAGTCACTTTATGAATATTTGTAAATCATCTCAAAATTTACCCATATGATCTATTAGATTACTTGAAATCAAGATAAAGCCAGTAGTTTCCATATGAGCTTTCAATTTTCTCACTTAATTATAAATTCTCCATGGTATAGAGTTGATGTCATTCACACAGTCCACCAAGACCTTGGAGTCACTTACCGGTAAAATATAATCATATTCATTCCTCACACACCATTCAGCTCCATACAACAATGCTTTAGCCTCTGCCCAATTGTTGGTACCATGCCCAATATTTAGTGAATACGCAAAACTAAGATGCCAACGGTGGTCTCGAATCACCCCTCCACCTCCACAATAACCATCTTTACAACTTCCGTCAGAATTAATCTTCACAAAGTTGTTAGAGGGCTTCAACCATTTAACCTGAACAATTGAGATGTTGCTTATCAGCAAGTAACGGATTGATTCCCAGTCAGGGTCTACCTTAATCTTCTCAAATTGTCCTTTAAATCAAAAAAAAATTTCTCTCTTGGTTTTCTGTCATCAGGGAAAAATTGCAAGAGAGCTCCAAATCCTGTCCAATTATCTTGCCACACTGAGACATCTCCTCTACCTATTTTCCACACTATATATTGATCCATAGTACTTTTGATTTTGCACATAGCATTCCAAGAGTGAGAGTTTCGCGAGTACCACATCTTAATCACAGAATGAATCCTTTGGCAATACTTAGCCATTAGAAACTCCATCCATAAAGAGTTAGTTGCCCTTAAGATCCACCACTATTTGATAGTAAAAGCTTTACAAAAGAGACACCTCATTCATCTTATGGGTAGCACATCGAGTTCCAAGAGGCCTTGTGCATTTTCTTTTTCTCACCCGAACCACCCCAAAGAAATTTGTTAAACATTTTTTCCATTTGGTTTAGGACACCAATAGGAGGATGGATTGTTGCTAGGGTATAGACTGGAAGCGAGAGAAGTTCATGATTAATCAAAACACTTCTTCCTCCTATTGAAAGAAATTTAGTTTGCCAACCCCCGATCCTGTGAAGTATTTTGCTCATCATTCTAGAGAATAAAACATTGTTCTTCCTCCCTTCATATAGTGGGCAACCCAAGTACTTGATTGGTAGACTTTTATAAGTCATACCAGTGATCTCCTGAATCCCTTGCTTAGATTGAGAGTGTTCTTTGCTAGAAAGTGACACACCAGATTTCATCTTGTTAACCTCTTGTCCTGAAACTTTTTCGTAGTTGCCCAAAACTTTCATCATCAACTCCAGAGATCTTCTACATCCACTAGAAAATAAGATAATGTCATCAGCAAATGCTAGATGATTAATAATTCGGCCCTTTTATTCATGCTAAATCCAATGAATTCAAGGTTATGATTAAGGTTGTTAAGTTTAAAAGAGAGAAATTCAGCACTAATAACAAACAAGGAAGGAGAGAGAGGGTCTCCTCGTCTGAGACCCCTATTGGATTGAAAAAAATCATACCTACTTCCATTAACTAGTAGGGAATACCAGTTACTAGAGATATATCTAAAAATTAAGTCAATCCATAATTCACAGAACCCCATCTTTCTCATGAGAATGCACAGATAAGGCCAAGATAGATAAGGCCAAGAGAGTCTATCATAAGCTTTAGCCATGTCTAATTTAAGAACAACATTGCCTTCCACATTAGTAGAACTTATGTCCTGAATAATTTCTTGAGCAAGAAGAATGTTCTTAGTAATAGATCTACCCTTGATGAAACCACTTTGATTATTACTAATCAAAAGTGGAAGCACCTTACTAAGTCTGGAATTCAGAACTTTAGAGAAAATTTTACTAATTACATTACAAAGGCTAATAGGCCTCATATCAAAAATTGTTGAGGGTGATTAATTTTGGGGATCATGGCAATGTTAGTATGAGTAAACCACTTAGGAAGACTAGCACCACAAAAGAAAGAATGCAAAGCTTTAGTAACCTCAGGGGTTACCACTCCCCAACAAGTCTGAAAAAACCTAGCTGTGAATCCATCAGGCCCAGGGGCACTGTCAGGATCCATGGTCATCAAGTTGCTTCTGATTTCTTCCTCTGTCGGAAATGTTGTCAATGCATGGTTGATATCATCTGTGATAGTAATGTTGATACCCTCCAAGGCTTGGAAGTCATTATAGTCAGGGACCTGGCCAAATATTCCTTTAAAGTACTTAACTCCTGCTTCAGCCACATTAGTATTACCTTCCACTCATTGTTGATCCTCGTCCATTATCTTATTGATCCTAGTCTTCCACCCATTGTTGATCCTCGTCCATTATCTTATTGATCATAGTCCTTCTTCGTCTATCTTTGATAACCTTATGGAAGTTTGCTGAGTTTGTATCCCCATCTACTAGCCATCTCACTTTGGCTTTTTGTCTCAGAATATTCTCTTGGATTTTTAAGTAAGACACATACTCAGCTTTTGTCTTGTTGAGTGTAGTTCTTGTAGTTGAAGACTTGTCAGACTGCATAGTTTGATCCAAGTTTATGATCTCCTTTTCCAGTCTCTTGGAAACTTCATAAAAATCTCCATATGTAGCTTTGGACCAGGTGTTGAGATGAGTAGCAATTTTTTTAGGTTTTGATGAAGTACCCACATTGGATTTCCATGACATTCGATGTTCCATATTCCTTGAACTGTATCGAGGAATTGAGGGTGTTCTGTCCAAGTATTAAGGAATCTAAAGTATCTCTTAAACTCTTCTTCCTCACTAGAGAGTTGGATCACCAAAGGTGCATGATCAGAATAGGTTCTAGCCAGGTGAGACACTATTTTTTTGGAGAAGTGATCAAACCATTCTGAATTATGTAACATTTTGTCCAACCTTTTCCATATAGTGCTCGGAGTATCCCTATTATTACACCACGTAAATATGTTCCCCGCAAAACCAGCATCTTGGACACCAGCATCTTCCATAAAGTTTAAGAATTCAAAACTCTTCTCCCATTTGTATGGGGTTCCTCCTAGCTTTTCCTCGACCTCAGCAATTACATTGAAATCCCCTACAATGCTCCAGGGACCTTGGATATTGTTTGAGATGGAAACCAAGTTCTCCCATAAGTCTCTTCTCATGTTAGTCCTGCATTTGGCATACACCAAGGATATATGAAAGTTAGTTCCTGAAGTTGTATGATTAGCATAACATGTTGCTCAGTATCATGAAGAATTGTGATATTGATATCGTTTGTCCACAAAAGCCAAATTTTGTTATTAACATTAGCATAAGAACCCTGCATGTCTAGCATCCTCATATAGTATTCTATCTGATCTGCTTTGACGAAGGGCTCTTGTAGGCTAATGAAAGAACTGTTAAATTGGTTTTTCATATTCTTAAGCCTTTCAAATGCACTTAGGGTCCTAACACTCCTAATATTCCATGAGATGATATTAATCATTAAAAACTATTAGGTATGGAACTAAGCATATTATTTTGAGAAGAATTATTACTTTCCACCATGGAACAGTCCTTATTAGCTAATGAAGTTCCTTTAGTGGCTAGTGTGATATGAATCGAATAAATATTATTCTCGTTTGTAATGGTTTCCTTAGAGTTAGTAATAACTCCCTAATTTTCTCCATTTACTTTGTTGAATTCACTCTCAGGAGTTTGATCTGGAATATCATGGAAGTGGTCTTCCTCCATTTCCTCCTCTGAGACTAATTCATAGTGGTTGTATTCGTCTTCCATTTTGGCGTCTATTCCTGGGTTGTCGTTCTCTTTTGGCTCTTGAACCTATTTTTTTCCTCGATCTACCGGGGCTAAGTTTTCTACAGCTTCCAAATTAACCTGGTTTTAGTGTGGAGTGTCTCTTCAACCATGTTGTTATTCTTTTTCTCCTTGTTGTCCGTGAAACTGTGAGGACTTTGTTGTTGTCCCTTCGTTGTGCATCCTTTTCCTCCCCTTCTTCCTTATCTCCTTTTTTACTTCTTATTCCTTTTTCATAGGGGGGGCTAAAGGTCTCAACCACTTTCTTTTGTATTCTAGCCTTTCTAACTGCAGCCTGGTTAGCATTCTCCTGTATCCATCTTGGTGTGGCGGTGACTTTCCTCTTGCCTCTTTTTGAGCTTATGTTTTTAATGTTAGGCTTTTCCTGAGCTGTGAAGGTGATGCCAAACAAGTTGGAGGTTTCACTTGGTCTGTCTTCTGCCTTGTTTCCCACTTCCTTTGCTGTAAAGGTAAATTGATTCTCAGTTTCGATGGTCTTTTGATTACCCTGACCATTTTTTCCCTGAAATTTGATTTTTCCTTTCCCTTTAGACACTGTCATCCATCCTTCATCCTCTTCCGAACTTCTACTTTTAACTTCACTTCCACTTATTTTGTCCCATTTGATTGTTGAGCTTTCATTCCTTCCTTTATGCATTACCATTAGAGTTCTTTGACGCCTCATTCAGGTCTTTACTTTCTTTGTTGCTTGCATTTGTGTCTCGTTTGTACTGTTTTTGTTATCACTTCCTCTGGGTTCAGGATGTAAAATCCTGCAGTTCTCGTCACTGTGACCCTGAGCTTTACAATTAAAGCAGTACTCCGGCACATTTTCATACTCCACCCTTTGATTAGTAGACTCTAGCTCTCCATCTTCATTCTTGACCACAATTTGGATTTCCGAGATCTGAGCCTTAGTGATGTCAATCTCCACTTTAATTTTTGTCGTAGTTGGTTTAGTTTTTGAAAGGGTTGCTTTATCCGCAATGATTGGAACTCCAATAGGAGGCACAATTCTACAGAGTGCATCCCATTCAAAAAATGCCATCTCAGATCTGTAAGATTGATCCAGACTAGAGCTAAGGTGGTATCAGCCTCGGGCCTAAAATCAGACTTCCATTTTAGCAGTTTCATTTGCGTATTGCAGAGGGTAAGGAAGTTCCTACCATACACATTTCTATGATCTTCCTCTAAATCAAAATCCAAAAAGATATGGTGCGTATTGTAGGCTCCTATCTTGACAGATCCTTTTAGAAGAATAGACGTCTTAAACTCGTCCCTAATTTTCTCAATCGAGGGGTGAATTTTTGTGAACTTACCTATGAGGGTGAGCTTGCAGGTTTCAGCTAACATATCATTTTCTTCCTTAGAGAAGGAGACGACTGGTTTTCCTTCTTTCAAGTCATAGGGCCGATGTGGAAGTCGTATCTTCCTCCTTGAACCATTTCCTCCTAAAGCTGCTGCAAAATTTAGAGGCGGGCCTGTTTTGCTGCTCTGGCTGTTAGGAGTTGGGGTGATTTTAAGATTATTCAATGGAGGAAAATCCATTTGTTGTTGGCTTTGTGAGTCTAGATTGTTTCTCTTCGCAACCTGGGTTGTTCTGTGAGTTTCCATGGAGAGCTCCGATGACCGGAGCTCCGAGGTTCGCCGTCAACGGTCATAATGTTACCGTTGGTGAGCAAGTTTTAGAGAGAAGTTGGAGTTCAATGGAGAAGTACATAGGAGTTAGACAATGAAAATGGGAAAGATGGGTTGCAGAGATTCGAGATGTAAGAACGAATAAACGATGTTGGTTGGGAAGTTTTGACACTGCGCTTGAAGCTTCTTTGGCTTATGACAAGGCAACCATTGAAATAAAAGGTGCTAATGCTGTGACAAACATTATCGAGCCACCATCGAAGGATAGCAACACCATCCACCAATAAGGAAAACAAAAGACATGCAGATCCATGTATGTTTAGTTACTTTATTGGTTCAACTTTTCATAGGTTTATCCATTTCACCTTTGAAATTATGAGTTCAAAAGTTGAACGTTTAGTAGTTGAAAGACATGAATGTAAATAAGAAGGTTTCGTTAGGGGGTAGAGTCTGGGGGCTAGCCCCATATCTTCTTCCCCTTATTGGTAGAAGTATTTAGTAATCACATATAATTTTACTATTTGTTGCTTCATTTTTCTTGGTATCTTAATATTTTACTGCCATTTGTTTTCTTATAGAAATTCGTTTTCCTAATAAATTCTCTTTTGAGCTGATGGTCATTGGAAATAATCTTTCTTCACAAAATGAAAGAAAGGTTAGTGTATATTTTATTACCTTCTCCATACTCTATTTGTGGAATTATACTATATATATATATATATATATATATATTATTGTTGTTATTGAACTAATTAATTGGAGGAACATGAATAGCTATGATTTATGTATTGATGAAGCGGAGTTGTTTTTGTTGTATTCCTTGTAAATATTTGCTAAAAGAACATTATCTTAAAAATGCTACTTTTCTAGATAAATCTTGGGTTAAAAAAAAGTTTAGACAATATATTTTTGATGTAGCAGAAATGTTCAATATAGTTTAACATATATCCTAAAATAAGTAATTGGAAGATATTTTTTAAATAATAGTTCACTTGAAATTTTTCTGAAAAGCTAAATTATTTACGTGAAGCTACTATTTCTTTGCTTCCTTAACATATTGTGAGGAGCTTGACATAGAAATTTGATCAGAGTTATTTATTACGCTGTTTTATATCACATAAATTTTTACCCATTTTTTTCATTAAATAGATTAGTCGTATGTTTAGGTCAATTTTGTACATTTCTCACTAAATGTAAATTCATTCTTAATATGGATTAAGGCGATACTATTTTTCTTTTTAAATTAATAATAATCATGCTTTAGTTTCAAACATGATTGAGTAAATAGAGATGTCCTGATAAGACAAATATATATAAAATCACACGGTACACATTTTTGGCTTGATTTTGGCATGACAAAAGAAACAAATTCATGAGGTTGAATAGACCAAAGCATACTCTTATATTCACAATTCTTTGATAGATTTATGACTTCTTTTCTATTTAAAAAATTAAAGGAGAGCCAAATAAAAGTGAAATTGGAATTTTATGTGAGATTATGCTTGTGATTTGTGACAAGTGACACAAAATAAACATACATATGTATCTTTAAATAAAAATCAAGTATGTAAATTTTTTTAGAGTTGAATAAAGATAGCTACTTATGGATAGATACATGTTGTTATATAAACAGATAAATATACGAATTGTGATTCTTAGAGTCGAGATTTTTTAATCTGTTAGATCAGTTTCCAATTCCCTCTAGAAATTTAAGAAGGATTAGGGTATATAAAATTACCTCGTATTAATAAATGATTAATGAATATTTTTATGCACATAATAAAGAAAGAATTTCTTATCATAAATGATTTAACACACTAGTGACGTTCTTTGTTGCTTTCTCTTATCGTAAAGCCATGGCATCCAAGAATCACAAAACCAGGCCATCAGAAAGCCCTCAAAATAAGATATTACTAGAAAATTAACCATTCTAGTCGAAAGAAGTTCTTTTGTCTTGCCCTATCCTATTAGATTTTACTAGTGGGGCTACAATCTAACGACCCCTTCTAATGAGAATAAAGGGAAGGTCAAATGGGAAAAGTCAAAGCGATGTGAAAAGGCACGTCAAAAGAAAATCATTATTAAGAATGAAAATGTTGAGATGATTTCAATGAAGAGTATGCTTTGGTCTATTCAACCTCATGAATTCTTTTGTCACACCAAAATCAAGCTCAAAATGTGTACCGTGTGATTATATATATATTTGTCTTATCAGGACATCTCTATTTGCTCAACCATGTTTGAAACTAAAGCATGATTATTATTAATTTAAAAGAAAAATAGTATCGCCTTAACCTATATTAAGAATGAATTTTACATTTAGTGAGAAATGTACAAAATTGACCTAAACATACGACTAATCTATTTAATGAAAAAAATGAGTAAAAATCTATGTGATATAAAACAACGTAATAAATAACTCTGATAAAATTTATATGTCAAGTTCCTCCCGATATGTTAAGGAAGCAAAGAAGTAGTAGCTTCATGTAAATAATTTAGCTTTTCAGAAAATTTTCAAGTGAACTATTTTTTTTTAAAAAACTTCAAATTACTTATTTTAGGATATATGTTAAACTATATTGAACATTTCTGTTACATCAAAAATATATTGTCTAAACTTTTTTTTAACCCAAGGTTTATCTAGAAAAGTAGCATTTTTAAGAGAATGTTCTTTTAACAAATATTTACAAGGAATACAATAAAAACAACTCTGTTTCATCAATACATAAATCATAGCTATTCATGTTCCTCCAATTAATTAGTTCAACAACAACAATATATATAGTGTAATTCCACAAATAGAGTATGGAGAAGGTAATAAAATATACACTAACCTTTCTTTCATTTTGTGAAGAAAGATTATTTCCAATGACCAACAGCTCAAAAGAGAAGTTATTAGGAAAACAAAATTTCCATAAGAAAAAAAAATGGCAGTAAAATATTAAGATACAAAGCAAAATGAAGCAACAATTAGTAAAAATTATATGTGATTACTAATAAATACTTCTACCAATAAGAGGGGAAGAAGATATGGGGCTAGCCCCCGGACTCCCCCCCTAACGAAACCTTCTTATTTACATTCATGTCTTTCAACTACTAAAATGTTCAACTTTTGAACTCATAATTTCAAAGGTGAAATGGATAAACCTATGGAACGTTGAACCAATAAAGTAACTAAACATACATGGATCTGCATGCCTTTTGTCTTCCTTATTGGCGGATGGGGTTGCTTTCCTTCGGTGGTGGCTCGATAATGTTTGTCACAACATTAGAACCTTTTATTTCAATGGTTGCCTTGTCATAAGCCAAAGCAGCTTCAAGCGCAGTGTCAAAACTTCCCAACCAACGTCGTTTATTCGTTCTTACATCTCGAATCTCTGCAACCCATCTTCCCCATTTTCGTTGTCTAACTCCCCTGTACTTCTTTACATTTTCTTGGAGAAGTTTTGTATCTTTTTTCTCTTTGGACGATACCATCTTTGAAGTGACCTTGGTTTATCCATTTCTGATGATAATTTCTTTACAAATCCTTTTATGTTGTTTGGACTTCTCACCTTGAAGATTTTCCTCCTCATCACTGGACGAGTCTGTGGCGTCATTGTCTGTTATGTAAATATGTACAACACGTGGCAAGACAACAGAACGTTCGCCCATTAAGTTGCTTTTTTTTCCTCTGATAATTTTTGAGGGTTTTTTGACTACCTCATTTTCGTGAAGTTCATCTTTGGAAGCCATTGCTTCATGAATGAGAACAAACAAAAAATTAGAAAAAGTCCATTCAATCAGGCATGTATATACAATTCATTAATAATCAAATTATTTTTATTTATGTACTCTCTCTCTGTCAACTTGATTGTCTGATTTTGACCTAGCACAAAGTTTAAGAAAATAAACAAACTAAATTCAAATTGTCAACTCCGAAATTCCATATCATAAGGATAAAAAGGAAATGAAAAAAATATTATCTTAGTCTCAATTTAAGTGGCTCTTTGAGTTTTGAGAGTCAAATAAGTTTTGACCGTGACTTTTGTCACACAACTTTCAAAAACTTTGAATGGTCAATTACTTGACTTATACTCCCTCCGTTTCACAAAGAATGACCTCCTTTCCTTTTTAGTCAGTTTCAAAAAAATGACCTCTCTCCTTTTTTGGTAACATTTTACTTTTTACTTTCCACGTGGCATGTTTAAGACCACAAGATTAAGGGCAATTTTGTACATTTGACATAACTTTAATTTAGGACACAAGATTTAAAAGTCTTCTTTAATTTCTTAAACTTCGTGCCAAGTCAAACCAGACCAATCTTTTTGAAATGGAGGGAGTAGTAATTTTTACATAATTTTCGAATATATATAATTTTATTTTGAAAACCTTATAGATTTAATACCTGAATTTACCATCACAATTTGAAAAATTTGACTCTCGAAGTCTTAAATATCCCATAAAAATTGTAATAGAGACACTATTAGAGAACATATTTCCCTGATAAACATGTTTTGCTTTCAAGGATGAACATACCTTTATGACAATTGTACTAAATTCCCTCGGAAGGAAATGAGTTATCTTGCCGTTTTACCTTTTTTTTAAAAATAAATAAATTGTCTTTTCACATTTCTTAGGTGTAAAGAATGTAGATCTCTTATTAAAAAAAAAAAGGTTATTAAACTAAAAGAAATTTGTATAGGATTGGAAAATAATTTCTCCTGGAATTTATATCCACTTTCACAAATGAAAGACTCTAGAATTTACATGAAATAAGATCTCTTGTCCTTTTTCCAATTTAAATACAAAAAAAATGACATTTTTAAATTTTCTTACATATAAAAATGAAGATCTTTTAAGACTAAAACATCTCTTATTTATAAAAATGCTATAAAAGTAAAAAGAATTTTGAAAAGGACTAGAAAATTATCTCTCTCAAGATCACTTAAAATCCTAGATTCACTTTTGTTATGTTATTTCTCTAGAGTTTCAAATAGAAAAAATTCATATAGTCCATCATGAGTTTCATATAGTTCAAAAGATAAAATGCTCAAACACAAACAGATCTAAAGCATATATGGAATCAAGAAAACGAGATATCTTGTCAGCTCCTTACAAATTGAATAAAATATAATATTATTTTCAGATCTCTTATGTGTAAAAAAAAATGAATATATCTTATAAAAGGACATAAATTAATTAATTTATTTTTGTAAAAGACTAAAAAATAATTTCAAATAAAAGCACATACAAACTCACATGTCACATTTCATAAAGAAGATGAAAATTAAACATACCTGAAAGAGGAACTCAAGAACTCTCACAAATCAGTAATTTTATTTTTTTGCCTTGTTGTTAATTATTTTACCTTTGATGGTCATTTATATAGTTGAAACTAAGGGTGTCAATCGTATAGGATCGGGTCGATCCGAAATCGGCCCAAATCAGTAGAAGCCCACAAAGGAATATTCGTTGGAGGCACGAACTTTTAGAGAATCTCTTTGTCAATTTTTT
>NW_006239859.1:35034-42079 GCF_000226075.1 Solanum tuberosum
ATTATTATTATTATTATATTACTTATATAAATTATTATTATTATTAGTTATTAATTTATTATTTCTCTGAAAATGCTAGCAAGATTATTATTACAATTTTACTTTTTAGTCAAGATTATTATTATAATTTTACTTTTTAGTTACTACTTATAAGTTATTATTATTATTATTATTATTATTATTATTAATACTTAATACGTGTTAGTTAATAGTTATTAGTTTATTACTTTATTATTATTTTATTTATTAGGTAACTCAATGATCAAAAGGTAAAGATGTCATAACACATACTTTAAGAAGAAACTACATCTCAATAAGTTGGGTGTAATGACCCTCCAGGTCATTTTTAAATTAAAGCATTCATTCCATTGTTTAGAGCGTTCCTGTAGCGATCCTAAGTCATTTATGACTTGCTGGCACTGACTGTTCGGTCACCTGGTCGTTCGTTTGGGTTTTAGGCCCGTTTCCCTGTTTTGGAGATTTTATAACTTGAAAAGTTGACTTTGGTCAACCTTCTTGGAAGACGTGCTCAAATGAAAATTCTGATAGCTATGTTAGCTTCGGAATATCGATTTTGGTCTAGAACGACCCTTTGTTCACTTTCCGAGGCTTTAGATGCCCGTTGTGAAATCTGGCTCAAAACGATACTGGGTGTGGGACCCACTTTTCATCGAAGCTATCTCCAATGGAAATTCTGACTTCACCGTTAAGTCCAAAATATCATTTCCAATCAGATTCCATATGTGGTTTGTGTTTTTCTGATTCCGAACGAGTCCGGAACATCGAAATTTAAGTTTGAAGGGTTGTAAAATTTTGACGCGGCGGTGACGTGGCAGAGCCACGTGACGCCAGGTGTCAGCGTTGTTGAAAATTTCAAGATGGCGTTGTTGAAATCTGGAAATTTTCCAGATTTAAGGATAATTTTCGTCCATTTTTTTCCCCTCATCTTCAAACATAGATATCTCCTCCATTTTTAAGCTCAAATTAGGTGATTCAAAGGCTAATTCAAGAGAATTTTGTGGGGAATCTAGAGGTGAGCTCAGAAACGCGAGGCGAGGCTTCGTTGAGGTAAGGAATCGAATTTAGCTACTGCTAGAGTGATTTTCGGAATGAATTTTTGTTGAACTTTGAATGGTTAGACCTTGATCATTTTAGGTCCGTTTTGAGTCATTCTTGAGGCTAACTTGTACATTTTTTTCGCAAGGATTGTCGTGGTATAATCTGTTTGGGTTTGAAGGGTCTCGTTTTCCAGAAATTGGTGATCAAGGGGCTGCCAAGTCGTAAGTCAAGACTTATTAATGATTTTAATTGTTGGGGCTGATTTGCTATGTTTTAGGAATCTTTTTGTGCTAAATTTTGGGGTATTAGTTTAGTAAGGTATTAGGAACGTTTTCACGGATTCGTTTTCGGGATTCCAATTGTGGGTCCCACAGTCCCGTTTTAGACCCAATTTTGGGTCTGTCTCCGAAAAATATAATTTTAGTGTCAACATATTCGTAATGACGAGGTGATTAACCTTTTGATAGTGGGGAAGCATTTGGATACCGTTCGGAGGGGAAAAGCTCCGGTATCGTGAGTTGGAGCACGCGTGATCGGCTTTCAGGTAGGCTATGGTTTTACCCTCGTGAGATTGAGCATGTTTAGGAAATTTTTTATTGATTTGCTAGAGTATGGACGGGTTCCGGTGTCGAGGATGCTAAATTTCTATAATTCCTGCCTTAGCCATTATTTCGAGAAATTGTTGAATTATGACAGCATGACTCTTGATATTATTGAACATCCATACCTTGTGGTGTATATGATAATATTGATTTGAAGTATGTTTGGCCTTGGTCTTGGCTAAGACTAGTGTTGCCACAGACTTGCGAGGTTTCAGATGCCGTTAGGAAGTAGAACTTTTTCCGACGTCGTTTCGGGCGGTCAGCTCCTTGTAGACTGATATAGCAGACATGAGTCTGAAATTCTGAGCCTTAGCTAGGCGGTAACTCAGCTTATGACCTTGTATCCATAATGCCCTGATCAAGGGGCTGCCAAGTCGTATGTCAAGATGTGGTGCATTCCTAATTCCTTACTGAAGCTTCAGTATAGTCCTGATTACTCTCATCTGTAGGTTGGGGTTTTGGAGGTTGGAGATGTTCCGATTAAAGTCCGGGACGTAATGAGATCTTGGAATATGATTGGGAATGGTTCAGTTAAAAGTCCGGAAATTGGTAATATTGTGATAGACCTTCTAGCTCCATTATTTTACTTCAACTGCCGGTGCATCTGCCGGGTTTATGGGGGTCTGTGCAGGTGGTTCTTTTATTGTGCACGAGCGTACCCGTCGGGTTTATGGGAGCCCGGCGGAGTTAGTTAGATTGCTTGTCTTTGTTGCCTGTACGCTCGTGTACATACCCCCATTTACTACTCTTTGCACTTGATGTGACCCTTTATTTGCATTTCAGTTTACTTTTGCTTATCTTGCTCAGTCGGCCGATGATGCCTACTGGGTACCTGTTGTTTTGGTACTCATACTACACTCTGCATCTATTTTCGTGATGCAGGTCCGAGTACTAGCTACCGACGTTGATTCGAGCCAGCTGCGGTCCTGATCAGAGGCAAGGGTGAGCACACAACGTCCTGGATTTGCCCGTCTCCTTCTGTGCTTACTTTTGCTTGTCTTTTGCCTTTATAGACAGCTTGTTTCTGTGGTCCACTTTTAGGACTTGTACTTTTGTTAGTAGCTCTGTACTTGTGACTTCCAGGTTTTGGGAGGAATTCATTTTGTGTATATATTTCTAGTCACTTCCTCTCGTTCATTGCATGTTCTTGTTATATTTATTACTATTTTAGGTTGATTGGTTGGTTTTCTACCCTATAATCCCATTACTTTGAGTTTCGGGATATGGGTCGGCTTGCCTACTGGTGGGTCATATAGTAGGCGCCATCAGGACCTGAGAAATTGGGTTTTGACATTGGGAGTTAGCTAGATTTGATTAACATAATTCAGAGAAGGTTCAATAAAATAGTAAATTAATTACTTTTTAAACCTTAGCATTATTTGAGGATAAAATGGTAAGTTCATGAAATTCATCTCTTTTGGTGGTGGTTGATTTCTGTTGGTGGTGAGTTTCTTTGTGTTGGTTTGAGGATGTTTGTCATAACATCAAGAACTCTCAATTTAATGACTTTCTTGTCGTAAGTTAAAGTAGCTTCTTCAACAATGTTGAATGCTTCTAACCAACATTTGTTTGATTATTGTACAAATTAAAACAATCTAAATGTTGAGAGGTTCAAAACATTTCTTTCAATTCTTCTAGTCGATGCTACTGAGTCTTAAATAGATTTAAGGAAAGACCACATTTGTCAAGAATATGGGCTATCAGCTATGGCATCAACATTTTTATTGTTTGAAAGCAGAGATAACATATTTTTTTTAAAAGTCAGCCTCGAAAAGTTTGTCTTTCTCAAAGTGACGTCTTCTTTTACGAGTTGTTTTTTCGGAAAAAGGTAAAAAATGCATCATTTTTTTCTCACAAAATTAGGGTTTGATTTGGGAGGATGAATTGATGGGTTAAAGAATGAGTTAGTGGTAATCAGGGACATTGTGCTGGTATGCGTGTTGTGAAATCAGGGATCTGCAAGGTGGGAAACAAAGGTTTTGCTCCGATTACGAGTCAAGCGCTATTGTTGATTCACATTGTTTGGTTCGTGTTACTTGGTTTCGTCGGGCTGTTTGGGCTGCTATGATTGATCAGGTTTCGTTGATTACTTGATTTAGGGTTAGACTTGATAGGATTATTTTTTGTATAACATACATGTATCTTCTGTATGTATGAGGGGAATATACGGCTAGATGATTTTAACTTTGTTCTTGTTTTTTTGTTTGGATTAATACAATTTTAGGAGATTTAGATTAAAATAAAAAAATTAGTGGTAATCCTAGTTGGCAGCTTAGGTGGAAGGATCAGTCACACATGGCTTGCCACATGTCATTAAAAATTTGGGTTGTTAATTTTTGAGGGGCATTTGTGGTTTCTAGAGATAACAGTGGGGGTATTTTTGAGCTCAAACTGTAATGGAGGGTATAAGTGGTCTATTTCACATAGTTCAGGAGCAGTTTTGACTCTTTTCCATATATAAATAGTCATTGAACATTTTATAAATAAGAGGAAATTGTACCCTAGTTCTTCATAAACTCCTATAGGGAAAAGTAAACGACAAAAAAAGATAATTAAAAAGATAATTCCAAGAATCATGTATTGTATATATCTGTACATATATCGAGACATGCATATCTACTCGTACATATATCGGTCATCCTTCGAGTCTAAACTATATGTGTATGTTACTTTCAACATGAAGCATCACAAAACACGAACTAACTTAAAATTCTAGATCTATGATCTGCAAGTGGGCATCACTATTTAATGTTAAGAAGGAATTGTGGTTTGTTTGGAAGGTGATAAAAAAAGATTTAACGGCTTTTGTCTAGCTCTCCTCTTACGTTTCTTACATAGAAAATTTTCATTTATCGAGGAAAGAAGTCATAAATCCATTAAAGAATTTAAAATAGGTTAAATAAAGAAAGCTCAAAATCCCAAATACCTAAAGCAACATAATCTAGACATATAACATTTGTATTTAGAAACTCACCTAACTAAGAGACATAAGATCAAAAAGTGTAATTATTGGACACTAAATAAAAAAAGAGTAATGTTATTACCTGTGAGCTTCAGAGTTTCTTTTTATTACCATTAGATGAAACTGAGTTAATAGTCACATTTAAAATTTTATAATGTGTTAAACACTATAAAGCCCTATAAATATTTGCAATTAATTCGACTAAACATATGGTACTTACTTAGTTATTTATCGTGGCAACACTAGAGAACAATATTCATCACATCATGATATATGCTCAATGAATTTATTTATTTATTCAAAAGCATTAGTGAACCCCTATTCATAAACGTGAAGAAGGAAGTATAAGAAGAAAGATTGATAAATATAAAGTTTTATTTATTTATAATAGTCTAGTAAAGATGTCATATTACATAATTTATTTAAGAAGAAAAAAACATCGTAATGCTAGATTTAATTAACATAATTTAGAAAAGATACAATAAAATAGCAAATCATTTCTTAAACCCTATCATCATCTGAGGATGTAGATGGTAGGTTCATGAAATCAATCTCCTTTGATGATGATGGATTGATGGAGGTGATTTCTGTTGGTGGTAGGTCTCTTGGTGTTGGCTTGATGATGTTTGTCACAACATTAACACCTTGTATTGCAATGGATGTCTTATTCTAAACCAAAGCAGCTTCTTCAACAGTATTAAATGTTCCTAACCAAACTCGGCTTTTTGTTCTTGGGTCATATACCTCTGCAACCCACTTTCCCATTTTCTCTGCCTAACTCCTTTGTACTTTTCCACATTTTCTTGTGGTTTCTCTTTTGAATTTTCAATTGAAATCGCCTCGACATTTTCATTCTCAGTGATGATTTTCTTTTGACGTGCCTTTCCACTGTCACGCCCCGAGCCTACACCCTGGGCGGGACCGGCACTCGAAGACCAATGCTGGCCCCCAAGGGGACCCTTGGCCTGGCTTTCTTAACTCAGCGGAAACCTGACTCAACAGAATAACTCCATGCCATACAAGGACATAAAACAACTTAACTGATAGAATCTGGCCCAAAAAGGCAACTCGAGTCTCAAAATAGAATATTTACATACATACATAGATGAGAGACTCAAAACTAACTGACTGAGTATCTGTCTATGAAGCCTCTAATATACTGAGATGGATGTTGGGACAGACCCCACAACACCGTAATAAAACAAAAGTAAGAGAACAAAATAATTGAGTCCTCCAAAATGCAAAGAGGCTCACCACTGACTCTGAAGTGCTCATCTGGATCAACGGCGTGCTGGATGCTGATCCTGGGTACCTGTGTTTGCATCATCATAAGATGCAGGCCAACTAGCATCAGTACATTGAATGTACGAGTATGCGAGCTGGAAAAACTAAGCAAAATAGGCTAGAAGGAAATCTGGAATAAACTGAATAACTTACCTGGCTCAACTCAACTCAACCTGACTGACTTTTTTCAATACAAGGCAAATTAAAACAAGTGTGATATAAAGAAAGACTGTTTAAAACCTGCTATAAACTCTGTATGTATACAAAGATACAATAAGCCTGAGATGTATATAGAAATACAAATGATTTCTGTGTATGAAAATACAATAACTGTTGTGGGAGTTTCTCTAATCGACAACCATCACATGGAGCTATAGTGATGATATAGCGATCGACCTCACGCTGCCAGAGCATCCTATACCCGGCCAAAGGTATAAGACCTGAACTGCCTAATGGATCCACTAGTCTATCTGGAAAAGGATTCATCTAAAAAGTATGATCCTTTTCTACCCATGGTGGTTAACATGGTTCTATGGGGGCTGTGGGTTCCTTGAACGCTCCCAAAATGTACTGGCTCTTATGTTTTTTAAAACATATTTCTTCCTGCTGATTTGAGATAATTACTCAAAAACTTAGCTCAAAGGTTATCTTGGAAATCTCAGTTTCCTCTCTTACTTCATTTAGAAAGCGAAAACTCTTTTTCTGGAAAACTAGCCCGAAGGCTCTTTGGAAATCTCAGTTTCCAATCTTGTTTAAATGTGAAAACATTTCCTTAAAAACCTCTTTGGGAATACATAGTTCCCTAATAACATTTGAGAAATGAACTCAACTTTATACTCTTGACTTAACTTGAAACTTGAGACTCTTTACTTGACTTGAAACTTGTGCCTTAAAAATGAAGTTAAAACATTCAACAAAGTCTCTTGAACAACTTTGAAGACTTGCATGGACTTACCTCTTAACTTCTAAGCTTGACTCTTAACCTCACTTGACTTGGAAACTAACTCTCCTTGAATTGGATTTATGGATTCAAGGTGTTTGATCACATGTTACGGATGAGTTCTTGACTTTTTGAAGTACCTTGGAGTGTTGGAAACAACTAGGAAACATAGGTATAATACCTAGGAACATGTATGAA
>NW_006239859.1:45286-49272 GCF_000226075.1 Solanum tuberosum
GAGATCAAACCAAAGACTTTTAGACCCCTACACCGCCCTACTATTCCCAGAAATCACACTCTTCTTCCCAAATGTCTTCTCCATCACGTTTACCCTCCCACACCTCTTCCTCTTCCCCAAAAACCAACGCCCCAAGCTCCTCTCCCATGGTCCCATCATCGCCCCATGTGATCCCCCACCCCCTTCGTCAGAAACGACTTTGGGCTGCCGTAAAAATGTCAATTCCAGCAGTTCCTTGCTCCATCTATCACTCACCCTTTTCAATCAATCCGAAAAAAAATAAGATATTCCAAGGTTTTTCTTCTTCTTCATAATTGCTTTCCTGTTTGCTCTGAGATGGGGGGTATTCCAAGAATTCAAATTTTGAATTCTTGGAGCCCAAATTAGCTATAAAAGGGAACCATTTGGTTCTCGTAAAAGAATCCATCAACATCCGAAAATCAGGGAGAAAATCCAAGAATCAATTAAGAACTACCCAAAAAGGAGAGCAAAAATCGCAGCCACTTCAAGTTTTTTTTAGAGTTCAAAAGTTCTTTTCTGGTCCTTCTATTTTTTGTTTTGAATTCGAGTTCGAGGAATCTCTAAGTTGGAATTCTTGACGACAAAGTTGTAGTTTGCTGCTCTTGAAAAGGTATGCAACCTCACCCTTCTTTAAGCCTTTGTTCATCTTTTTCGCTGATAGTCTATTTTTTTAGTTTCATAAAGATTAGAATTCTTCATCTTGGCTGGAGTTTTCGATTTTGATTTCTCTTAGCTGAATATAATCTGATTATGTATGAATTCTAAAGTATATTCTGAGTTGATTTCCTGATTGTAACTCGCTATGGTTCTCATTTTAGTCCCCATAGTTTTATCTTGATTAGTTTCAAATTATTCCACTCGTCTTAGTTTTATTCCTACCTTTTATACATTTACGACCTTGATTAGTGTCCAATATCATGGTTTTTGCCTCTCTTCACGCTTAATTTGGATGCTTGAACCAGCCTGCTAATCGTTTGCATCTTCATGATTTGTGTTGAGATTTCTTTGTTTAAACCTGCTTCAAGAAATGGGTCTATAAATTGATTGTTCTGCAGGTGTTCTCTTTTTAACAGGAATGTTAGTATGTCCTCTATTGTTGTACATCTTAAATCTATCCGATCGTGCCTAAGTTGAGTGTGTTTGTTTTGATATATCCTTTTACTTGTTTGATTGTCGTTTTAATGTGATTACCTCTCCCTTTTTTTCATAACCCTAAGGCATTTAGTTCGTCTTGACATAACTTATTACATAAGTATAAAATGGCGTTTCCGTTAAGTTTCATCTTAAGTTGCGAAATATTTATGAGCTCATTGGAAGTTTGCTTCAATATTTACTAAGAGTAGTGTGCGATTCTTTTGTTTATTTTTTTTGTGATTTCTGGTTGATTTTCTCATTTTATACATGACATGATTCGATGCCAATAGCTATTTTCGTTCGGAAAGTGACAAGGTTCTGATTCTAATATTGTTTCTTCTTCCTTAAATACAATGGTCATTTTCAGTAATGGTATGTGGTTTGCCAATAGCTATTTTCTTCTTTTGCTATCCAATCAAGCGTTTCATTTTGAGGTAAGGTCAACCCTCCTCTGCAAGCGATGATTTCATTAGTACTATAAACAATATATCAAACTGTAACTTATAAGATGATTAATTTCAGCATTGATGTGTGTGTGTGTATATATATATATATATATATATTGGTGATGTATATGTACACATATTATATGTATATTCTGTATAAATATACACAACATATACATTGTATACATATTTTGTACACTTGATCATCCAAAGGTATTGGGTTATAATTTTCCCTAGATTATATATTCCACTTTGATTGCCTAAATTTTGAAGTAAGTTAGCTCTCTTTGTGTGATTTCCAGTCACTTTGCTCTCGTATTTCTTCTTGCTTACGAATTATCGGAAGCTTCGAGTGAAAAATAAATTCACGAAGAAGTCAATGGGTGTCAATATATAATACTCCATTTGTCCATTTTAATTTGTCATATTTGGACTTAGCACATCTATTAAGAAAAATAATATTTGATATGGATATTATGCCACACTACCCATATTAGTTGATATTAAGTACGTATTAGGCCTTGAAAATGATTTAAAAAATAAGTAATTAGTGCTATGGTAAAACATGGAAATAATTGTCTTTTCTTGATATATGAAAAGTGACAAGTAAAAAAGAAAATATATTTTAATAGTGAAAAAGTAAAAGTAGTGTTAATTCCGCCACTACGTGCAATATGCAGTTAACTAGAGATTTCGGATTCGAGTTTCCCTATTCTCATCATATGTTAATAAAAATAGCTAGGAAGAATTAAATTATCTACATTTAATATTAAATTTATACAATGGCTCAAAACTTTAAACCTTACGCACAAACATCCGACAATCAAGGACGGAGCTAGTAAAGGTCCAATTCCAAGCCACTTCTACTCAAACATAGACCCATAATAGAGCACTCACTTCTCACTTCTACTCAAAATTCTAAATTGTGCTAAAAAATAGAAATTCTAATATTAATTTTTAATTTTAATTTTCAAAAATATTAATTTATTTTTCAAACAAATTGGAGGGTGGGGGTGGAGGGGCCGGGGGGTGTAATCTTTTTTTTTTATTTGGAAAAACATTATTTTAAAAATAAAAACACAAAAAAAATTGGGGTAGGTTGGGTGGAAGGTGGGGGGGGGGGCTTTAAATTTGATTTTTTTTTTTTGAAGATTTTATCTTTTGAACTATTTGAAATTCATTAATGGATTTGTGACATCCTCTTACTGTGTGAAAAAATTTCTATTTGAAACTCTAGAGAAATAACTTACAAAAGAAAAATCTAGGATTTTAAGTAAGTTTGAGAGGAATGGTTTTCTATTTATTTTTATAAGAATATAAAATTTAAGTGAGTGGATGTAAAAATTCCAAGAGATGAGATCTCTCACCCTATTATAAATTAAATAGAAGAAAATGACCATTTTAGATCTCTTATGTGTAAAGAAAGATTATTTTCTTGAGTAATAATCATAAAAAAGATAAGTCTTGCACTATATATATATATATATATATAATTTTATATTTTATTAAGTTGAATAATATTTTTAGTATGCAGTAGTCAATATTTTTATGTAGATTAAAATTTAAAGCAATCATTTTATAAAACAATAATAAAATTTAATTATTTTAATGATCTTATTAAAAAAAGCAAGTACATAATTTTTCATATATTTTGCACCATTTTCATAATTTCTTCAATATCAACATGATGTGTTGGTATGATTACACTATCAGATGGATTTCATCTTTTATATATAGCTTCAATTTTTTCGTTCTCCAAATCATTTAGATATTATATTTGTATTCTTGATTTTTTTTCTCCGATTTAATTCAATCTCTAATATATCTAGGGGCAAGACCATATACACCATATTCGATTTTAAAGTATTTAATTCTAGAAGCTCTATTATTTTCTAGAGTAACACCAACAATTAACTCTTCTAACTAGAGTAAGAAGCCCAGCAGCCAGGTTTGATCCTCCGTGCAGCAACCTGGCCGATATATACCCCACAAAGAAAATTAGATTGTGAAGTGAGTAACTATATCAAACCATCATTTGTCAATATCGTTTCTAAAAGTAAAATAATAGAAATAAATGAATAAATGACACGAGTATGATAAATTTTTGCAACAAAATAAATACTTGATTCGTATGGTAGCATAATTTCACTTGATTAATTAATAATGATATTTAATCCTTCATACTTTTGATCATTGAGTTACCTAATAATTCAAAATAGTAATAAAGTAATAAACTATTAACTATTAACTAACTTGTATTAAGCATTAATGAATGATAATAACTAAAAAGTAATATTGTAATAATAATAATCTTGCTAGCATTTTAAGAAAAATAATAAATTAATAACTAATAATAACAAGTTATATAAGTAATATAATAATAAT
>NW_006239860.1:0-112 GCF_000226075.1 Solanum tuberosum
GGTCACGTCTAGGCCCTAGGCTTGGGTCGTGACAGATTAATTTGCAATTCCAACAATTATTGATTTCCCAAGTGCGTTTTGAAGATTTTGACTTTGCAATTCAAGTAAAATT
>NW_006239860.1:1310-14563 GCF_000226075.1 Solanum tuberosum
AAAGGCCCGAGAGAACCAACATGTAACTTATGCTTTCTATGCATGTAACTATGACAATCTTGTGATAAGTTCACATAGCATGCAACGATACGAACTGACATAAGTAGACCAAAAACCTATATACAAGACTTGGCCGTTGAGGCCAAAACTTGTTGAGACGTAACTGAACCATATACATAAGTCTACAAAGCCTCTAAAAGATAGAAATCCTTGGAGTAGGTTCTGGACAGACCCCACCTTACCCTTAACTACAATTCAATACCAAACTGCCACTATGTTTCCTTTACTAGGAATAGAACTTAGGAAATTCACTTATTGATATTAATCGCAAGTATCAGATTTCATGCCAAGGAATATGGAATCAAACAGCCTTACATACCTTATTTTCTGACTAATACAACTGTCACGATTTAGCCTCCCTTCTTGGGTGCTTATCTACAATATAAGTCACAATTAAGCTGATGTTAGCAGCTAATCACATTAAGGCCCAAAAAAAACAGTAGCTAAACACTTGACGGAAAATAGGCCCATACAACTCTTCCACAAATGGTGAACCACCACACCCTTCTTCTATACATTAATACAACTTCATACATCCTTTGCCAAGATACTCAAACTTTCCCCAACAACAATATACATAAGGCTTCCACTATCAATCCCTAAAAATCTTTCAGCATATTAGGAGAATATTGACTCAAGGATTTATCACCATCCATTAGTTGTTGACAAATATATACAAAATTCTCCACCCCAAACCTGTATTTAAAAAGAGGCAAGAATGGGCAGTAATCTTACCTTAGTTTCTGGAAATTTATCCTCTAAACTTGTACTTCAAGAACTGAAACTCTCCTTCAAACTCATACTTGAAAAAGGGGACAATACTCAAGAACCCAAGGTGTTTTAGGGCTGCTGATCTGGAATCACATCAATACCAAACTCTACTTCTTGTTCTGGAGGCAACCCGAAAGATATTCAGGAATACATCGGGAAATTCATTTACCACTGGAATGGATTGAAGAGTTGGTGGCTCCACATTTACATTTTTCACTCTCACTAGATGACATATGTATCCTTTGGACATCATCTTCTTTGCCTTAAGATAAGAAATAAATTTACCTTTTGGTGTCCCAATATTACCTTTCCATTCTAGGACGACCTCTTTTGGAAAATGGAAATGCATCATCTTAGTTCGGCAATCTACCGTGGCATAACAAAAAGCTAACCAATCCATACCCATTATAACATCAAAATCCACCATTTCTAGCTCAACAAGGTCAGCCAACGTATCACGATCACAAACAGTTATAATGCAATTACGATAAACCCTTCTAGCTATAATAGACTCACCAATCGGTGTAAACATTTCAAATGGCTTCACTAATAATTCTGATGTTCTTTTGAACTTTTCAGCAATCAATGGAGTAACATATGATAGTGTAGACCCCGGATCAATTAATACATATACAATATGTGAAAAGATTGACAATGTACCTGTAACCACATTCGGCGAGGCTTCCAAATTTTGTCGATCCCCGAGAGCATATGTGCGATTCTGAACTCCACCAGAACTAGCAGCTCCCCTAGCTCCACTCCCCTAGCTCCTCTACCACAACCAGTAGGCATCTTTCCTCTACTTAAAGAAGGTGTTGATTATGAGGATGCAACAACTGATCTAGTAGGCTTTGCCATACCACCCACACCCATATGAGGGCAATTTCTCATCATATGACCTGGTGTACTAACACCAAAAACAAAACATTTGTCCCAAAACCGACATGCACCTAAATGATTTCTTCCAAATTGTTTACTAGACTATCGAGGAGGTCTTGATTGGCTCATACTTCCCTGCTCTTGGTACCCCACTGTTCGTAAACCTTGGCTTTAACCTTGGCTTTCACCTTTTTGCCCAAACTGATTGCCCCTAGACTCTTGAAACTGAGGTGGGGCACTAACTGTAGAGTAGGAAGATGATGGCCTAGGTGGTCTATTAAAGAATCGAGGCCTTAACTCACATTGGGATGGTGTAAACTGCCCCATGGATCTTAAACCTTGGCTTTAACCTTGGCTTTCACCTTTTTGCCCAAACTGATTGCCCCTAGACTCTTGAAACTGAGGTGGGGCACTAACTGTAGAGTAGGAAGATGATGGCCTAGGTGGTCTATTAAAGAATCGAGGCCTTAACTCACATTGGGATGGTGTAAACTGCCCCATGGATCTGGCCCTCTTAGAATGCCTTGTTTCTGACTTTTGTGTCCTTCTTCTCTGCCTTTGATCCTCCAACTTTTACACAAAAGCTTGCATCCTTGCTATATCCATATCTTTATTCAACGAAGCAATGGTAAAATCTCTAACCAGATATGAATCTAATCTATCCACGTATTGGTGACCTATATGCCCTATAGTAGCTACTACATTAGGAGCATACTTGGCCAAGGAATTAAATTTGAGACTGTACTCTCTGCCGCTCATACTTCCTTGGTGGAGATTTAAGAACTGATCCGCACGGGCCTCTCAGATCTCCAATGGCAGGAAATGGTCAAGGAATGCCTTTTTGAACTCTTTCCATGTAGCTGAAGGTGTATCTGTTCCCCTGAATTGCTTCCAAGATTCATACCACAATATAGCCACACCGTTTAATCTATATATTGCTAGCTCAAGCGCTTCTTTACCACTTACATGCATCACATCGTAAGTGTGTTGGATATGATCTATAAAGTCTTGTGGATCTTCATTAGGATCTGACCCGGTGAATGATGGAGGGTCCAAATTAAGGAAATCACAAATCCGCGTGCAAGCTGCTCTATCTACACCACTAGTACCTGCAACTGGACCTTCTTGCCTTTGGTCGTGGCCAGCAACTATACGAGTCAATAATTGGACTGCATTCCTCAAATCTTGCTCGGTAGCATTAATAGGGGGTTCTTGAGGTGTTGCTTCCCTCCTTAGATCTTCTGGAGATGGAGGGGTCGGGAAAGTTTGTGATAGAAACTCATCTTGAACCTCACCTTGAACAGCTTGAGTAGGTGGTGGTTGGTTGGTCCCTTCTTGGGCAGCCACATCCACTCGCTTACCTGTACTCGCTTACCTGTACTTTTACTTCTTCTCGTAATCGGCTTCTTCGCTATAATAAAACAATTTAGAAGTTAGGTACGATTCTCTTACAACCTTGGTTCTAAGCACGATCTAAGAAATGAAAGAAAAGAGACAACTCCTACATGTCCCGTAGCAACCTGTTTATAAATGTGGTGCACAACACATCCATAAGAAACACTCTACATAGACACGGCTTTGTAGACTCCCTAGGACGACTTGCTCTGATACCACTTTTGTCACGCCTCAAATCCAATTAAGACAGACAGGCACTCGATACCCTAAAGGCCTGAGATAACCAATATTTCACTTGTGCTTACTATGCATGTAACTATGACAATCTTGTGACAAGTTCACATAGCTTGCAATGATACGAACTGACATAAGTAGACCAAAAACTTATATACAAGACTTGTTCGTTGAGGCCACAACTTATTGAGACGCAACTAAACCATATACATAAGTCTACAAAGCCTCTAAAAGATAGAAATCCTTAGAGTAGGTCGGGACAGACCCCACCTTACCCTTAACTACAATACAATACCAAAATGAATCTACCAAGGACTTAATAAAGCTCAGAAGCAACCTGGAGCTCACCAAAAGTAGTTGAGTGTCGTATGCTCCTATTGAGGAGGCCTACTAGCTGGAGTACTTGTGCCTGCAGCATGAAATGCAGCGTCCCCCACGAGGGACGTCAGTACGAAAAAATGTACTGAATATGTAAGGTAATAACATATATAAAACAAGAGTTCAAATGAAACAAAGTATCAATAGATGTGTGCATAAATGACAACCTCTGTAAACTCTTGTGGGATCATGTGTGATACATTCTTGTCTTTACCTTTCTGTGTGTTATGATCTTTATAAGGCATGTGATACGAATGACCAATTGATCAATGGTAGAAGAGGATGACCCATGCCAGGCATTTTAACCCCTGGGATGCGGTCCTCATAATTACACAAATTGGGATCGGCCCATGCTAGGCTTTCTCCCCTGAGCTGCCACCCTTCTATACCAATTGGGATCGGCCATGCTAGGCTTTCACCCTTGAGCTGCCACCCTTAATTATACAGATTGCTTTACTTAAATTCTTTAATCTTTGAGATTGTTGTTTTGGTGGTCATAATCATTTTTTATATTTGGAACTATGGACCAGTAGTAGAAGACATGAAAATAATACTTCAAGGCAGTAACAATGACATAAGGAGCTATGTAACATCAATGCATTACTTGTGAGCTTAAATGACACAATTGACTTCAACTGACTATAGAGTACTGACCGTATAATTACGTAATTTTATACACTTAGGAGAGGGGGAAATCTTGTTAGCTATTTGGATATCGTACGCTGCCACTATGTTTCCTTTACTAGGAATAGAACTTAGGAAATTCACTTATTGATATTAATCGCAAGTATCAGATTTCATGCCAAGGAATATGGAATCGAACAGCCCTATATACCTTATTTTCTGACTAATACAACTGTCACGATTTAGCCTCCCTTCTTGGGTGCTAATCTACAATATAAGTCATAATTAAGTTAATGTTAGCAGCTAATCACATTAAGGCCCAAAAAAAATAGTAGCTAAACATTTGACTGAAAATAGTCCCATATAACCCTTACACAAATGATGAACCACCACACCCTTCTTCTATACATTAATACAACTTCATACATCATTTTCCAAGATACTCAAACTACCCCCAACAACAATATACATAAGGCTGCCACTATCAATCCCTAAAAATCTTTTAGCATAATAGGACAATATTGACTCAAGGATTTATCACCATCCATTAGTTCTTGATAAATATATACAAAATTCTCCACCCCAAACCTGTATTTAAAAAGACGCAAAAATGGGCAGTAATCTTACCTTAGTTTCTGGAAATTTTTCCTCTAAACTTGTACTTCAAGAACTGAAACTCTCCTTCGAACTTTTACTTCAAATGGGGGATAATACTCGAGAACCCAAGGTGTTTTAGGGCTGCTGATTGGAGCCAAGAGAGACCAAGAGAGAAACTTAAGAAATCTGAAAATTTTGCAAGTGAAAAATGGAGCAAAAGACCTGATCTTTATCCCTTTAAAAGGGAGGTGTAATGGCCGACTTTCTTGGCCAATTTTAGGCCATATATTGTCAAGTAGGTGACCCACCTACTTGGCCTTTTAACTTAGTCCTTGTTGGACTTAAGACTATTGGGCCTTGGCTGTCCATTTTCCTTTATTATTCTACTCAACTTGGGCCAGATTAATGCAAGTAGGTGGTAGTGCACTTGGCCCAATTACATGGTCAAAAAACAAAACAAAAAAAGTATTAGTAGGTGATGCACCTACTTGGTCCTTTGGACTGGTCAATAAGTCAAAGTAGGTGATGGACCTACTAGCTTAGTTAAGTCAAGCAAGAAGCTCACTTATTTTATTCCATTTTCTAAATATTAATCCCTTTTTCTTCAACTTAGCACTTAACCATCTTCTTTAAGCTCAATTACCACCTTACTACCTCTAGTGTAAATACTTCTGTCGGAGTTAACTTGCAGTACACATGCTGAAACGTGCAAGGCGTTACATCACCTTCCGAGCTAGTTTAAACCAACACTAATCATATAAGAAGCACACTCCCTCACCTATACTATAAGGCTATGTCAAGTATCACATGAATAGTACTAGCATACGCAAAATACAGATTGTTACAGAGGAATGGGCTTCTGTGAGGTTTTTATCGATATGATTTAGAGGACTATGGTGGACAACTGGTATTTTGTGATTGTGAATGGAGTTAGACATGGCTTCGTCCACTCCACTAGAGGCTTAAAACAGGGTGATCCGCTCGCACCTGCCCTATTTATTTTAGGAGCAGAGGTTTTGTCCAGATTGTTGAACAACCTTAACTATAACCAATTCTTTCGAGGTTTCTGCATGGAAAAGAGAGGTCCACAGATTAACCACCTCAGTTTTGCAGATGACGTTATTATTTTTACCTCAGGCGGTAGACGATCTATTGAGTTTATAATGCAGACTCTTACTGATTATGAAAATTTCTCCGGTCAGCTTATCAACAGGAACAAAAGTCACTTTATGGTCTCCCTCAATGCTCATCCCCCTACCATTGCCCTCATAAAAGTGATCACGGGGTTTTCTTAGAAAGATTCACCGATTACTTATCTTGGTTGTCCGCTTTACATTGGCAGGCAGAGGATCTCACACTTCTCTGGCATTATCTCTAAAGTGGTGGGCAGGATATCTGGTTGGCAAACAAAAATGAGTAGTTATGGTGGTAAAGCTACTCTCATTAAGCATGTTCTCCAGTCTCTCCCTATTCACCTTCTTAGTTCAGTTTCTCCCCTTTCTACTGTCCTGAATGAGATTGAAAAGTTGACTGCGGATTTCTATTGGGGCATGAAAAATGGGAAGAAAAGATACCATTGGGCATCTTGGGAAACTTTATGTAATCCTTGTGAAAAAGGTGGGGTTGGTTTTAGAAAGATGTGTGATGTTTGCAAATTCCTTGAACTCAAACAGTGGTGGAATTTTAGGACTAAAGAGTCACTTTGGAGGGAGTTTCTTCTAGCTAAATATTGACAACGCTCTCACCCGGTTTCCAAGAAGTATGATTCTGGCGAATCTTCTACTTGGAAGAATATTATGGCTAACAAACAAATAGTGGAATAAAATATACTTTTGAAGATAAACTCGGGCAATTCTAGTTTTAGGTGGGACAATTGGCTTGGCATTGGTTCACTTGCTACTCACAGGACTATGCCGAGTAGACCGGGCAGGGCGACTATTTCTGATTTTCTTTGTCATGGCCAATGGAGGATTAACTGACTTCATCAGAAGCTCCCGCAAAACTTGTTGCCCAGATCCTTAGCCAGCAGATTCATTTTCAACCTGAAATACCTGATCAACCTTACTGGAAGGCCATGTAACAGCCCGTATTATGCATATGCTTGTTCTGCTATTGTGATACTTGACATAGACTTATAATATAGGTGAGGGACCATGTTTCTTATATGATTAGCGTTGGTTTAAACTAGCTCAAAGGTGATGTGATGCCTTGCACGTTTCAGCATGTGTACCGCAAGTTAACTCCAACAGGAGTATTTAAACTCGAGATAGTAAGGTGGTAATTGAGCTTAAAGTTGAAAGTTAAGTGCTAAGTTAAAGCAAAAGGGATAAATATTTAGAAAATGGAATAAAATAAGTGAGTTGCTTGCTTGACTTAACTAAGCTAGTAGGTGACAAATAGGTGCATCACCTAATTTGACTTATTGACCAGTCGAAAGGACCAAGTAGGTGCATCACCTACTTGAGCTATATGGATCTAGTTAAAAAGGCCAAGGTTTATGGATCAAATTTGGGCCTATGCTAATGGACTCACTTGAGGCCCAAATTAAGTAAAATAAAAGGAAACTGAAATTAAAGCCCAGCAGCCAAATCTGCCAAGGCCCAATATATTTAAGCCCAAGTGAAAGCAAGTAGGTGCATCACCAAGTTTGACCTTTTGAGCTGCTTCATGTACATAAGTAGGTTCATCGCCTACTTGACCAATTAGTGGCTGAAAATGGACCCAAAAAAATGAGGTTCTAGAGGATTATTTTTTGTGGTCAAGAACGCTCCATATAAAACCAATATGAGCTGATATTTTCACTCATTTTAACACACAAAAATTCACAATTTGCTTCAGCTATCTCTCTCTTCTCTCAAGATCAGCCTAAAAATTCCTTCTAGGGTTCTTGAAGAAACCCTCATATCTGCAAACCAAGGGAAGTTGAAGTTCTAGAGGAATTCAAGTTATAAGGAGAAGTTGCAGAAATTGAGATTAAAACCTAAAAGGGGGAGGCTGAATCGTGATAGTTGTATTGGTTAGAGGATAAGGTATGTAAGGCTATTAGATTCAATATTATTCGGCATGAAATCTGATACTTACAATTAATATCAATAAGTGAATTTCCTAAGTTTTATTCCTAGTAAAGGAAACATAGTGGCAGCGTATCGGCATGAAATCTGATACTTGCAATTAATATCAATAAGTGAATTTCCTAAGTTCTATTCCTAGTAAAGGAAACATAGTGGTAGAGTACGATCTTCAAATAGCTGACAATGTTTCCCCCTCTCCTTAGTGTATAGAATTACTTCATTATATGTTCACTACTCTATACTTGTGTAATTATCCTCGTATGTGCTGGTATAGAAATGGTATTTGCAAAACCAAGTTTGGTGAATCCTCATCTTTGTCAGTTGAAGTCATTTGTGTCAGTTAAGCTCACAAGTAATTCATTGATGTTACATAGCTCCTTATGTCATTGTTACTGCAGGGCGGCAGCTCAGGGGCGAAAGCCTAGCATGGGCCGATCCCAATTGGTAAACAAGGGTGGCAGCTTAGGGGCAAAAGCCTAGCATAGGCCGATCCCGATTTGTATAATTCTGAGGACCGCATCCCAGGGGCTAAAATGCCTAGGCATGGGGTCATCCTCTTCTACCACTGATCAGCTGGTCATTCGTATCACACGCCTTATAAAGATCATAACACACAGAAAGGTAAAGACAAGAATGTAACATACATGATCCCACAAGAGTCAACAAAGGTGGTCTTCTATTCTGATTTATGCACACATATATTGATACTTGGTTTCATTCGTACTCTTATTTTATATATGTTATTGCCTTACATATTCAGTACATTTTTCATACTGACGTCCCTCATGGGAGACGCTACATTTCATGTTGCAGGCACAGGTACTCCAGGTAGTAGACCTTCTCAATAGGAGCACACGACACTCAGCTACTTTTGGTGAGCTCCAGGTTGATTTGAAGCTTTACTGAGTCCTTGGTAGATTCATTTTGGTATTGTATCGTAGTTAAGGATAAGGCGGGGTCTGTCCCGACCTACTCTAAGATTTTCTATCTTTTTAGAGGCTTTGTAGACTAATGTATATGGTTCAAGTGTGTCTTAACAAGTTGTGGCCTCAACGGCCAAGTTTTGAATATAAGTTTTGGGTCTACTTATGTTGGTTCTTATCGCTGCATCCCATGTGAACTTGTCACAACTTTAAGATTGTCATAGTTATATGCATAGTAAGCACAGGTTACATGTTGGTTCTCTCGAGCTTTTAGGGCATCGGGTGCCTGTCCGTCTTAATGGGATTTGAGGTGTGACAAAAGTGGTATCAGAGCAGGTCATCCTAGGGAGTCTACAAAGCCATGTCTGTGTAGAGTCTTGCTTATGGATGTGTTGTGCACCACATTTATACACAGGAGGCTACGGGACATGTAGGAGTTGTCTCTTTTCTTTCATTTCTTAGATCGTGCGATAGAACCAATCTTGTAGGTGAATCGTATCTAACTTCTGAATTACTTTATTATAGCAAAGATGCCAGTTACAAGAAAGGGTAAAAGCTATGTAAGTGAGTAGGTGTGGCTGCCCAAGAAGGGACCAGCCAACCACCACCTAATCAAGTTGTTCAAAGTTAGGCTCAAGATGAGTCTCTATCACAGATTTCCCCGACCCCTCCATCTCCAGAAGATCTGAGGAGGGAAGCTGCACCTCAAGAACCCACTATTAAGGCTACCGAGACAGACTTGAGAAATGCAGTCCAATTATTGACTGGTATAGTTGTTGGCCACGCCCAAAGGCAAGAAGGTCCAGTTGTAGGTACTAGTAGTGTAGATAAAGCAGCTGGCACGCGGATACATGAGTTCCTTAATTTAGATCCTCCATCATTCACCGGGTCAGATCCTAATGAAGATCCACAAGACTTTATAGATCAAATCCAACGCACTTTGGATGTTATGCATGTAAGTGCTAAAGAGGCGCTTGAGCTAGCAGCATATAGATTAAAGGGTGTGGTTGTAATGTGGTATGAAGCTTGGAAGCAATCTAGGGGAACATATGCACCTTCAGCTACGTGGAAAGAGTTCAAAAAGGCATTCCTTGACCATTATCTGCCATTAGAGATCCGAGAGGCCCGTGCAGATCAGTTCTTAAATCACCACCAAGGAAGTATGAGTGTGAGAGAGTACAGTCTCAAATTTAATTCCTTGGCCAGGTATGCTCCTAATGTAGTAGCTACTTTGGATGATAGAGTTCTTCGATGTGCAGATAGATTAGATTCATATCTGGTTAGAGACTGTACCATTGCTTCATTGAATAAAGACATGAATATAGCAAGAATGCAAGCTTTTGCGCAAAAGTTGGAGGATCAAAGGCAAAGAAGAAGGACACAAGAGTCAAAAATAGGGCATTCTAAGAGGGCCAGATCCATGGGGCAGTTTACACCATCCCAAGGTGAGTTTAGTCCTCAGTTCTCTAACAGACCGCCTAGGCCATCCTTTTTCTACTCGACAGCTAATGCTCCACCACGGTACTAATGGTTTAGGGGCAATCAGTTTGGGCAAAGAAGTGAAAGCCAAGGTTCACAAATAGCGGGTCATCAAGAGCAGGGAAGTACGAGCCAATCAAGGCCTCCTCGATAGTCTTGTAACAATGTGGAAGGAATCATCTAGGTGCATGTAGGTTTGGGACAGATGTTTGTTTTGGTGTGGTACACCGGGTCATATGATGAGAAATTTCCCTCATAGGGGTGTGGGTGGTGTGGAACAACCTACTAGATCAGTTGCTGCATCATTATCATCAGCACCTTCTTTGGGTAGGGGACAGATGCCTACTGGTCGTGGTAGAGGAGCTAGGGGAGCAGCTAGTTCTAGTGGAGTTCAGAATCGCACATATGCTCTAGGGGATCGACAAAACTTAGAAGCCTTGCCGGATGTGGTTAGAGGTATATTGTCCATGTTTTCACATATTGTATATGCATTAATTGATCCGGGGTCTACACTATCATACGCTACTCCATTGATTGCTGAAAAGTTCAAAAGAACACCAGAATTATTAGTGAAGCCATTTGAAGTGTCCACACCGATTGGTGAGTCTATTATAGCTAGAAGGGTTTATCGTAATTGCATTGTAACTGTTTGTGATCGTGATACATTGGCTGACCTTGTTGAGCTAAAAATGGTAGATTTTGATGTTATAATGGGTATGGATTGGTTAGCTTATTGTTATGCCACGGTAAATTGCTAAACTAAGATGGTGCATTTCCATTTTCCAAAAGTGGCAATCCTTAAATGGAAAGGTAATGTTGGGTCACCAAGAGGTGAATTTATTTCTTATCTTAAGGCAAAGAAGATGGTGTCCCAAAGGATACATATGTCCTCTAGTGAGAGTGAAAAATATAGATGCGGAGCCACCGACTCTTCAATCCATCCCGGTAATGAATGAGTTTCCTGATGTATTTCCTGAAAATCTTCCAGGTTTGCCTCCAGGACGAGAAGTAGAGTTTGGTATTGATGTGATTCCAGATACTCAACCTATCTCCATTCCTCCGTATAGAATGGCCCCGGTAGAATTACGGGAGTTGAAGGAGCAATTAAAAGACTTATTAGAAAAAGGATTCATAAGGCCTAGTATGTCCCCATGGGGAGAACCAGTTTTATTTGTACACAAGAAAGATGGCTCGTTAAGAATGTGTATCGACTACCGGCAGTTGAATAAGGTAACGATTAAGAAAAAATATCCCTCCCTAGAATTGATGATTTGTTTGATCAGTTACAAGGTGCTAGGTGTTTTTCAAAGATCGACTTGAGGTCAGGTTATCACCAAGTGAGGGTCAAAGACAAAGATATACCCAAGACAGCTTTCCGAACACGGTATGGTCATTTTGAGTTTTTAGTCATGTCATTTGGGCTAACAAATATACCAGAAACTTTTATGGATTTGATGAATAGGGTGTTCAAGCCATTTTTAGATGTGTTCGTGATAGTATTCATAGATGACATTTTGGTGTATTCAAGATCGTAAGAGCACCATGCTAATCACCTGCGGTAGGTTTTACAAATTCTTCGTGATCGTAAGTTGTATGCAAAGTTTTCTAAATGTGAGTTCTGGTTAAAATCTGTGGCATTCCTAGGTCATGTTGTATCCGATGAAGGAATAAGGGTTGATAACCAAAAGATAGAAGCNNCTATGAAAAACTGGCCAAGACCTACAACGCCTATGGAGATCCGTAGTTTTCTTGGATTGGCAGGTTATTACAGAAGGTTCGTTGAAGGATTATCTTCCATTGTTGCACCCTTAACAAAGCTAACACACAAAGAAACCAAATTTCAGTGGAGTGATGAATGAGAAAGAAGCTTCCAAGAGCTGAAGAATAAATTAACTTCTACACCTGTATTGGTACTTCCATAAGGCATGGAAGGCTATGCAGTGTATTGTGATGCTTCAGGAGTGGGCTTAGGTTGTGTATTGATGCAGCATGGTAAAGTAATAACTTATGGCTCAAGGCAGTTGTGGCCACATGAGAAAAATTATCTAATTCATGATCTAGCGCTAGCAGCAGTTGTGTTTGCTTTGAAGATATGGTGCCACTACTTGTATGGAGTTTATATTGACATATACACTGATCGCAAGAGTTTGCAATATAACTTTAAGAAAATGGACCTAAATCTGAGGCAGCGAAGATGGCTGGAGCTATTAAAAGATTATGACATTGATAACTTGTATCATCCCGGTAAAGCCAATATAGTAGCTGATGCTTTAAGCCATAAAATAATGACAAGCACTTATGGGCAGTCTATGGAAATACAAGGAATAATTAAGGATCTATTCCAACTAGCTAGCTTGGGGGTTCTCCTTCTTGAATCTCCAGACGAAGGGGTTGTTGTGCAAAATGCGGCAGAATCCTCATTAGTAGTGGAAGTGAAAGAGAAGCAATACACTTATCCTATTCTATTATAGCTTAAGGAGAATGTACAGCAGGGTAGGAAAAAGGCATTTGAGCTTACGCAAGATGGAGTACTTCAGTGTCAAAACAGATTGTGTGTACCTAACGTAGATGAATTGAGAAAGAGGATTATGATGGAAGCACATCATTCGAGATATTCTTTCCATCCGGGGTAAACTAAAATGTATCATGACTTGAAATAAATGTATTGGTGGGGGGACATGAAGAAGAACATTGCGGAATTCGTGGCTCAATGTCCAAATTGTCAACAAGTAAAAGTAGAGCACCAAAAGCCCGGAGGTTATATGCAGTGTATAGAACTTCCAATTTGGAAGTGGGACATGATCAACATGGATTTTGTCACTGGTTTGCCTCGTTCATTTCG